>NC_079455.1:3986502-4059002 GCF_903798145.1 Danio aesculapii
TTTTTTTTTTCAGTCCCAATGGAAGAGACCAATTAAACAAATGTTGACGGTCGTCACAGTACAAATGCTTACTTTTTAAGAAAGGTACCATCTTTTTGAAAGCATTTTCAAGCTTATTTCTGCCATTAAACAGATAGATAGATAGATGGATAGATAGATAGATAGATAGATAGATAGATAGATAGATATTTGTCTCTGAAATGCAAGTTCATATCTTTCAGTTTTGTATACACTGAATAAAAAGTGATGCCCTACATAATTGTACCTTTTAGTTGTTTGTGGATTTAAAACAATTATGCTGACAGATGCTTTTTTTCATTCTCATGTGTTATGTTATGATGCATTAAAAGTATAAATATAAAAATGAAGGCAAATTAATAAATGATCAAAATCTTCTTCCTGAACATTTCGGGGACACTTCTTTTTCTCACTTTGAATCTTTAAAAAATGCTGCGCTTTTGTCTCGCTTTAATAAACATATTTAAATATTTGTAGCTTCCAGGTTCAAGGTTTGGGTGATTTGTCATAAATTTTAATTAAATGCATCTGGCCGAATAGAGTAAGCGCCTGGGGTCTTAAACCGTACCACTTTCAGAGGGTTTGGTATTCTACGCCTGTGCAACATGCTGGAAATTCAATATAGAGACTAATTCACCTTGTCCTTTTGCTCGAGCCTTGCATAATGTGTGACAATGTCGATGTCAGCAGCTTTAGGATGCGTCTCGGACATGGATGGCTGTCTATAGGGTGGTGAGAGCGAGACAGAAATGGAAACTTTACAGCATACGATTTCCTTCACACTATGTCATGGCATCTGTGCAGGTGGCACAAGGCCACAAAAGCACATACGCATGTGAACACACGCGCACACACACAGGCCAATGACAACCTGAAGAAATCTGTATGTAAGCAGAATCTCTTAGAATGGACTGGTGAGCGCCAGCGTGTCTCTATATCAGTTAATTAATCACAAATCTCAATTCTGATTTGCAAAGTTTGAATAAAAATGATGACTGAAAACTGCTTTATAAATGTTTATGCCTTGCTTCTTTGTAACAAAGCACATACGATGTTAAAATCTTCCTTGATTGTAATAGAAAACATTTAAATAACTCAAACTGCTTTCTGACCATGTAACATAATATTAATAATTCAAAACAGAGGGGTAATACTAATGCAATATTAACATGTTAATACTATCCATCCTGAAATGGCAACATTTCCATTATGCTGACAGAAATCCACTGACGTTAGAAATAAAAACCACTCATGGACATATGGCATATTTCACAGAATTTCTTTAACATCGGGTCTATATTATGCTGCTGTTGTAAGCATGTGATTTATTGTTATGAGCAAGCAGTAGTGAATTTTAATTTCAACACTGATATTATTGTGAGCAAGGCTTGACATTAACACATGCCAACCTGCCAAATGTGGGTGGACTTCAACATTAGCATGTAACGCATTCACTCCCACTGATAAGTTCTCCATGGCGAGTTATATTATCTGAAATTATTCATTATACTTAAGAAACTGATATCAAAAATGACACATAATTAAGGTTGGGGGGGGGGGGGGGGGGATTACCCTTTATATGCAGGCAAATAGGGTTGAAAATAATCTTGACCCATGCAATTGTAAATGTTAATTATATTATGAATGAATGTGTTCTTCGCCAACCCGGGCTCATTCTGAAAACGTACTGCTATATACATTTCTGGAGAGCGCCAAATACGTCCCAGGAGGTATAGTTTGATATACTCTGTCAACTGATCGATTGGCTTACCCACCCTTCTCCTTCCCTAAACCCAACCAAGTGTTTTCGAAAAGCACCTATTGACCTGCTCACCCACTTCCCTAAACCCAACCGACAGTTTTAAAAAGCAATCGGGAAAAAGAAAAGCCCTCGCCTGATTTTTATCACGTTTTACCACATTCTCACCCTGTTACTTGTTTCATTTATTTTTTGTCTCCTGCTTTTGTCTTACACGCTTTCTTTAACAGTTCTTCACCAGACTTGAACCTCGTCGTTATGGTCAACTCCTTTCTGCATCTGAAGTCCACCGACGTACGTACAAGGTAAGCAGTCAGATGGTAAGCAGAAAAGGAATAGCATCATGCCGCCCCGTAGTGTTCATTTTAAAGACAAAATGCAGCGCTATGTATATAGGGCTACGTTTTCAGAATGAGCCTATGTTGAACTTTCCCCAACTTCCTATAGGTTGTCAATGTAGGTAAATGTGTAAAAAAAATTAATGCACATTCCTGGCAGCCTCTGTTGCATTTTATATGTTCAGGATTATTCTAAAATAACCTTCTTGTACCAAATGTCAATGTGTCATGCAAATAAAAGTGATTAAATCAAACAATACTTTCACATTGCAAGACCTACAGTTGAAGTCAGAATTATTAGCCCCCCTGAGTTATTAGCCCCCCCCAATTTTTTTTAATGGAGAGAAGATTTTTTCAACACATTTCTAAACATAATAGTTTTAATAACTCATTTCTAATAACTGATTTATTTTATCTTTGCCATGATGACAGTAAATAATATTTGACTAGATATTTTTCAAGACACTTTTATACAGCTTAAAGTGACATTTAAAGCCTTTATTAGGTTAATTAGGTTAACCAGGCAGGTTAGGGTAATTAGGCAAGTCATTGTATAGCGATGGTTTCTTCTGTAGACTATCAAAACAAAATATATATAGCTTTAAGGGGCTAATAATTTTGACATTAAATGTTTGTTTTTTTTTAAATAAAAACTGCTTTTATTCTAGCTGAAATAAAACAAATAAGACTTTCTCCAGAAGAAAAAATATTATCAGACATACTGTGAAAATTTCCTTGCTCTGTGAAACATCATTTGGGAAATATATATATATATATATATATATAAGTAAACAATTCAAGGGAAAGTTCAACTGTATATTTTCTTTAAGGTCATTTATACTTTAATATACATGTGACGGTATTTCCAACTTAATTTTGCTTTTAAGCAAAGTATGAAAAACAGCCTCACCATGATTTTATAATGGCATTGAACTTTGTTCAATCTATTGTACTAATAAACAGTAAAGGCTGCTGATGAAAACAAGACATTTTAATATATAGTCATTTTAAATGTTTTACTATTGAAAAGCAGTACAAAGTCGATGCTAAAAGTGGCTTCATACATTAACACATAAGCTGCATCCGAAATCGCCTACTACTCAGTACTGTAGGTACTGCATCTGAATTTTAACTTACTACTCGACCGTTATAAAAGTAAGTGCTATACAGTATGAATGGAACTCGGATGTACTATATCCGACATTTTGTCATGATCACATGACCTACCCACGTCAGTTGCATCGCTTCACTCGCAATAATAAATTCTCTCTCTGGGCATCATGGGATAGTGTAGCGTCCATCGGATGCGCACTTCAGAATCTCACCGGAAGTAATAGGTCATCCGGGTACTTCTTGCATACTGTTTTTCAAATTCTATGAATTTGGACATACTGCTTGGCTCGCTTACTGTTTTTAAGTATGGAAGTATGTGATTTTGGACGCAGCCATAATGTATTGATATCATAGGACTAAAATCACATAAACCCAAAATATAAGCATTTTTAACCATTCAAAGAGAGGACTTGATTTAATATGGACACTTTATTTAGCTTGTTTCGTTTATATTCTGGTTTAATTTTCTTGCTTTATGTGGGTGTGATTTTACCAAGTACAATACAATTCTGGATAACCATCATTGGCTGATACTGGAACGTTCAAAAATGCAATCCATACCTAATCCCTACCTATGAAACCCAACCCTAACTGTAAATTATTCCCCAAATCAGAGGGTAACAATGGATAACATTAAGTGCATAATTAACTGTAAACTCACAGTTTCTGATTGGCTGATCGGAATCGAGGTATCAATCCAGGAACATGTACAAATTGGTGAAATCACATTAACAATACATGCGCGTGCTATAACAAAACTAGCAAAAAGACTACAATCCCATTCCATGCTCTCACCCTATCACAATCCTCTCTTGTCCAATCCTATTGCGTCCTATACATTTCATTCCCTTTCCTTTTTTTTGTTACACAATGTTCCATCCCCTCTCATCTCATACCCACATTACATCCATCCCTCGGGAGTAGAACGCAGATTTCATTTTGCATATTTCAAAATGCTAAACATCAGTTTGTTGGCATCCCGTGTGCGTTTTCCTCATGCTGTCTTCTATTCAACTGAAGTCAACAGGTTAATAGAAAAACACATTTCCTATGCTTATAAATAAATATATAGATTTAATGCGACCAGTGTCCTGCTTTTCTTGCCTAAAAGTAATAATTCCTCTCAAAGTATTTGCATATAACTAATCAAGATGATCTATGATACCCCATCACCCTCAAACAACACAACTTTGTGTGGGCATGACGAATTCCCAGGGTACCGCCGTGGTTGTATGATTTATTCCTGCAGGCCTTGAATGATCCAATTACACTGAACATTGTTGTTAATAATTAATCAAAAGGTAGCTGCTTTTTAATGATTTATGAGTTGCTTGGCACCTCTGGATTCATTAACCAGATTCCACATGCGTTACTTTTAACATAGTTTTGCATTGGCACTTTTAACATGGTTTCCTGATCTCTAATTGCCATTTCATACGCAATTTTGCAATGTATGAACACAGCTTCTGCTTGCATGGTAATGTGGTCTCAGAGGATATTATTAAGTGCAATTATACTACAATCCTGTGAAGAATAATGACACTCAAAGCACTTCCGACTGTTTACATCAGAGCTGTCTTCTCAGGGATGGAAGGCAAGGCAGTGCTTCTTAACACTTTTACGAAAAACTATCAAAAGTCATTTAAGAGAAGGCAGTGTCTTCATGTCATTAATCCAAAAAGGGTTAGCAAGACCCCAGTGTGAAACTTGTATCTAGAGTGCAAATTATAGGGGGTTGACCCTCTAATTATCCCTTGATCCTCTTCGAGGGACATCAAAACAAGATAGTGGGGGGAGGAGGAGCCTGCCCTTGAAATAGTTCCACTCTATAATGGTTCGTACCATTGTGAATGCATGATCGCACCCAGCAGGATATGCAGGAAACTATTCAATCAATGGCCTGGACATCGACAATCTAGCCTACTGATTAGTACACAGTAAGTATTCAAAATATAATAGTTGTTTGTATCTACATATAGCCTAAGACAGGGGTGTCCAAGCTCTAACCCTAATCAGACACACCTGAGCTAGCTAATCAAGCTCTTAAGCCGTGCTCACACTGCACTTTTCATCCCATAGACTTCCATTCATACACATGTGACTGGCAGTAGGGGTGGGCGATTTGACCTAAAATTAATATCACGGTATTTTTCATCTTTTGAACGGTGACGGTATAATATCATGGTATTACTTTAAATAGCAAAATAATATACATCTCAAGGAAGAACGGACAAAAGAAAGTCTCACTTCTATCACTCTTTAAAAGTTTTGGTTTGGGTTTGTGTCATTTTAAATGCTCAGTCTCGTTATGAGCTGATCTTCATTTCTCTGTGTTGGTGGAGTCAGCCGCACCAATTCATGAGCAGAAAGAGTAGGATTGTCATGATGACCACCAGCGCGATACCGCTCTTTGTTACGAGCCGTAGTTTCAGTGTAAACTTAATAAAGGCAAGTTTCTTAGGCGATGATGAGTAGAGTATTAGATTTTAGATTTAGCAGACATTTGCGCCGAACACGCAGTGAATGCACTGCGAGATTTGGGCACCTTCTCCGAAAACACTCGATTGATCTCAGCTGGCGGATCAACATTTACCTCATGTCGTGGTCGCTGTCATCTGCGCCATTATTATAACTTTGGGTGAGGTTTGCAAACCTGTGTACTTTCACTCTTCAGCCGTTTGCATTTCCTGCTGTAACAAAAGCTACCTGTTATCTGACAGTGGATAGCGTTGAGTGATCGACAGCTAATATGAACCAATAGAGCGGCAGGGTAGAGCGATTCAGCAAGGTCTAGAGAAAATCAAATCAGGTCGCGATACAACCATTATATTCAGTCGCACAAATTCTCCCAAATATATTATGAGGGCGCATGCATTACATTTCAGCTGCACATGCGACCAAAATGGTCGCAATTTCGAGCCCTGTAGTATAAGGACATGTATTCAGACCACAACTGAACGTTTGAAGAAAATTTAATGCCTTATTTACAATTAGCTATTATTGATGTAAATGCAGCCGTTCAAGGCACATAATTGATTTATTACGGTATTGACGGTATTAGAAAATCCATGTCGTGGCGCAATGTCACACCGGTGATGACTATGACACCGGTGAACCGCCCACCCCTAACTGGCAGACTGGAAATGCAAGTTCGTGCGACAAGTTCCGCAGTTTGCTGTGTTGGAAAGTTCAAGCTTGATTAACTCTGACCTGTGAAATCGCATCATGTGGCTGCGTGAGACCAATCCAAGATCAATACATGACCTATCTGTACAGAAATTTAAAATATGGACCAATCGCTTGCTTTTTTAAATGTGTAATCATCTTGTTTATTCCCACTAGAGAGAATTTTGCATGCTCAAACTCTAGTGTGACTGCGGCATTTCTAAGCTTTCTAGAAACATCCATGCAGGTGTGTTAAGGCAAGTTAGAGCTAAAATCTGCAAAACACCAGCCCTCCAAGATCAAGTATGGGCATCCCTGGCCTAAGAGTTGAGTCAAATTAAACTCAAAAGGGCTCTATTTTAAGGATTTAAGTGCATAGTCTAAAGCAGTGTTTCTCAAACATGTTCCTGGAGGACCACCAGCTCTGCTCATTTTCCATGTTTCCTTAAACAAACACACCTGATTTAGATCATCAGCTCATTTGCAATGATTGAAAGACCTGTAATGGATGTCACAGTCTAAAGGAGACATCTAAAACATGCAGTGTTTTTGGCCTACCTCAAATACGTCGCGCACCCCTCTCCAATGCATCTTTCCCTGCTCTTCAGATACATTGCGCGCAACCCCATCAACCATCCCGGGCTCTTCAAATATGTCGCACACCTCCCTCCCGCTCTTCAAATACATCGCAAACCCCCCACCCCCCGCTCTTCAGATACATCACGCCTCCAGCCAACTACCGCAACTCATCGATGTGCCAGCCAGAAAAGACTTTTCCCAACTTAGGATGTCGGCATACACTCTCGCATTCACACATACATTCATAGACTACGGCCAATTTAGTTAATCCAATTTACCTATACTGCATGTCTTTGTACTGTGGGAGAAACCGAAGCACCCGGAGGAAACCCACGCCTACATGGGAAGAACATGCAAACTCCACACAGAAAAGCCAACTGGCTCAGATGGGACTCGAACCAGCAACCTACTTACTATGAGGTGACAGTGCTAATCACTGAGCCACCATACCACCCGATTTCCAACTTTTTATTTTAGCCAGCAATTAGGAGATTATTATACAAGTTGAACTAAATAAAGCTCAGCATGTGGTCAAAACGTAATACTTTAATGACCTTAATACCCAATTAAATAACTCTGTAACAATTAATAAATGAACACTATTGCTGTAGTCGTGCGTTTGGGGACATTGGACTGGTTATCTGCTGCCAGAGGAATGAAAAGGACAATAAGAGTCCTTCTTCTGGTGCTGAAGGTCACCTCTGTCTCATAAAGGCTGGTGACAATAGGAAATTAGGATAGGCCTGATCTATTCAGATCTGATTTTCATTCCATTAGTGCAAGTCAGAAAGAATCAGCCAAAGCGCCACTTCAAACAAGTTCATCTGAATTCAAGCTTGCTAGCCACTTCTCTCCTCCATCAATCATAGGTTTCAGGATTTTAATGACATTTTTTTTCCCCTTCACTCAGTTTTGCTTTACATCGCAGTTAAATGAGCTCTGCAGTCAATCCGAGAATGATATAACACAAGACTGAGCAAAAGGGGTCATATAAAAATGTTAAACATATGACCTCTGATAAAAAAAAAAAAATGGTATTGAATTTTGTCCTTTTGGTGCCCTTTTTGTCCATTAAAAGACAGCAAAAACAAATTTACCTTTGTGGAACCAGAGAAGGTCATATCAGACCACAAAATGCAGGCTAGCAACTTCTTGGTTCTCAAGAAATGGAAATATTCCTCAATGGCTAAGAATAGCAAAGGACGGTGTGTACTAAACCCAAAAGTGGTTCACTTAGTTGTTATGGCAATAATCTATCATACTAGCAAGTCGTTGTCACGTTCAATTTGAAGGTGGTTTATTCTGTAAGAGTGAACAGCAATCAGAGAAATGTATTAGAACAAAATAAAAGCCTTATATGACAGAAATTTCAGAAATAAAACCATCAACTGGAAGCTTGCGAGGTTTGTATTTTCTTTTTTTGGAAACACAATGTCCTGCAATGTTATACGTCACCTTCATTTCTTTAAAATAACCGTATTCAATCTCTCATTACATTTGTATCATTTTTATACATTCTGTTATCATGATTTCAGATCGAGAAAATACACTTGTTTTCAGAGGTTTAACGGATCTTTCATGATCTCTTTTAGGTCTCTACAGAATCCTCACTTGGCCTTTATATTGACTGAAAATTGATAATAATGTCTCTGTTAATCAATGTTGGGTGTTATACTTCAACACAGGCTAAATGGAAATACGTGCTTCAGCTGACATTTTTGGGAAACCTCATACATTTGACTGCAGTTTGCAGGTAAAATGAAAGCTTCAGGGCAGTATGACAGTCAAATTGTTTATTCCTTTTTACATTAATGATATTTACAGGTACATATTATTGATGAATTAAGGATTATTTTGCACAACACAAAATATATACCACAAAAACAACTTAACACTGTCTATGATTTGTAATAAAAAAGAATTCCACCCATCTCCATATGGACAGGTTTTCTGGTGCGGTCAGTTTGCTCAGTAGCTTACATTGTACGATGTGACGCAGAACGCTCGGGTTTGTTTGCGAGAAGAGAAAAAAAGCAATGTAAAATCAAGGTAAAATGATGTGGTTCTATTGCATTTCACGCCTAAATTTGCTTTTGACAACACTATTGGTTGAGTTTAGGAAAGGTTTGGGTCAGGTTGATCTTTGCGACAATGTTGTTGTGGGTGGGTGGGTGTAGGTTTTTATTTATTTTTTATTTTTAACATATTTCAGATTCGTAAAAATATAAACAGCACCCTCCAGTGGATTTGTCATCTGAAACATTCAGCGAACCATAACCTAGAGCTATGTGTTTTACATTTCGCAAAAAATATAAACTGAAGTATGAGTTCGTTATAGTCATTTTTAGACAACTGGATTTGTGTCCTTTTGTGAGTTTTTATAGTCCAACGAATTTTCAGTTGTCTAGTCAGAGGTCTGTGAATATAATAGTAGGATATAGACTACCACAAACTATTTAGCAAGTAAAATAATACTTTTCTAAAATTATTTATTTGTTCAGATGAAATACATATTCACTTTCAGCTGGTAACCTTTTTAAAATGTAACCTTGAAACTCTGGAGCCAGAACTATCTTTGTCGCACAAAATTATAATTAATAGAAATTTTTAGAAGCTACCATATGACAGTACAGCTTGCAGGTCATAGTCTGGATGCCAGGCACCCGTCTGCAATCTACAGCTCTTGGCAGTCAACACCACAACCAAATGCTCTGTTTTAACTAGCAATATTTATGGACTGAAACCTGCTTAATTAGTCACGAATCAAATTTGAACAAATGTTCAAAATATGAAATATTTCAACACATCAATATGCAAGATGGTAGCAGGGGTAATTTAAAAAAAAAGAGAAAAGGGAGGAAAAAATATTTTCAGACTAAATAACATGGACAACAATGAAAAGTGTGACACTGATTGTTACCATAACCATCAACAAAAATTCTCTTTTTGCATATAAATGAATGAATGAATTAATTTACTAAAGGTATCTACTGAAACATTTGTTTTGAAAATGTATAGAGCCTATGATTCTTGCTCTTGTTTTAACCAATGCATTAGCCATTATAAAACAATTAGCATATTATCTTCTTCTTTTTTTTTAAATTGCTCATTGCCAGAAGATTACTCACAAAACTCCCACTTTAGTCTGTGCTTTTATTGGTGGTAGCTGACAAATACAAAGGTATCAAACATGGGACTGTAATATAGGCTGCAAAATAAAATACAAACATTTTGTTAAAATTAACATATTAAACAAGAATGAGAAACCATGGAAATAAACTTAGAAAAACTAATTATTTAAATTAATAAAATTAAATAGTAATAGTCATCAACAACGTTTTAGAGCTCCTTGAATTCTGCTACCTTAAATATATGTTGTTTTATATTATTAAATTTCATTTATGTTGGTATATATACAGTTAAAGTCAGAATTATTAGCCCCCTTTGATATATATATTTTTCTTTTTTTAAATATTTCCCAAGTGATGTTTAACAGAGCAAGGAAATTTTCACAGTATGTCTGATAATATTTTTTTTTCCTGAAGAAAGTCTTATTTGTTTTTTACCATTTTAAGGTCAATATTATTAGCCCCTTTAAGCTATATTTTTTCGATAGTCTACAGAACAAACCATCGTTATACAATAACTTAATTACCCTAGCCTGCCTAGTTAACCTAATTAACCTAGTTAAGCCTTTAAATGTCACTTTAAGCTGTATAGAAGTGTCTTGAAAAATATCTAGTCAAATATTATTTACTGTCATCATGAGAAAGATAAAATAAGTCAGTTATTAGAAATGAGTTATTAAAACTATTATGTTTAGAAATGTGTTGAACAAATCTTCTCTCCGTTAAACAGAAATTGGAGGAACAAATAAAAAATAGGGGGGGGGGGGGGCGACAGTAATTCAGGGGGCCTAATAATACATATATATGTAATATATATAGTACAAATATATATATGTAATATCCCACTGCTACAAGTGTGATATTACATTTATACAACAGTTTGATGACATAATCGTGCATATAAAAAAGAAAATCAAACACAGAGTCTGTAAATCCTTTTCTATGAAGAACTACTTTCCTCCAACATTCTTTCACATCTGCAGCTGACGTCAGAACAGCAGAAACCATTATTAATTTATCAACGTCACTTTACAGCTAGTATTTGAATCATTCTCTAGCGTAATACCTAAAGTGATGACAAAACAGGTGATTTTGCTGGCGTTTTAAGACTATAAGGCTGAACAGCATGAAATGCCATCAGTCTAGAGACATTTCCCAGTATTTCTCTGTTGCAATTGGGAGATCACAATAAGTAACCCCGAAAAAGCCAAATCAACGCTATTACTTTTAGGTTACTGTTGTGTTCGCGATAAGAAAAATTACTAAACACATGCGGGCATTTCTTCTTTCTTTCTTTTTACAGAACTAGTTTGCAGTAACGAAAACAGGAGACTCATTAGAAACCAATAGATGGCCCACCAAAAAGTAACTCAAGGTTATACAGAGTGGCCAACACAAAATATATACTGTACATTCCTGATACGTGAGTCCCATCTCACACTCAATACACTACAATTACTATGGTAAAAATACAGCACTACAACATACAAAGGAAAGAGATAGACTTAGAATGTACTCACCATTTTTATAATGTTTTGATCAGCTGTAGTTTAAAAATACGCTGATCTTTTCTCCTCTAAGGGCTTATTATGTGGTCTCATTCACCATCTTGTGGATGGACAAACGTCACCCAGCTTTGCTCTGCTCAATGAGAGGCTGATAGATGCTGACGTGCTGTCTCTCAGAAATTTCAAATATTTAAAATAGGCACCATCCTTATAAATAAACTGCATAGATGCAATCTAAACAACTTTATTTCTGCCAAAAAAAAACTCAAAAGTACAATATGTTGTCCAGCAGCTGCAATATTTGTCAAACTGTAGTGTTGATCTGCTGTCACTCTGTGTGGGCGGAGAAATACAGAAGGGTAAGGAGGTGTGCATTGTTTTGTATGAGTTCTGATATTGCAGAATATCGCACAGCTAACAGCCAATCAGATTCGAGAACTGTTGTATAAATATATACACACACTTTCAATTTTTTTATTTGCTTGTTTTGCCTGTGCTCTTAAAAGTATGTTTCTATGGATACTTATTACACTCACCTGTGTCTTGTTTAGTTATCATAATCTGAATCTGTTTATTTGTGTGTAATTTCCCCCTTTAATTGCATTTATGTAAAGATTGCATTCTTTTGCTTCTTGCTTTTAGTTATTTAATTGTTTGTTTATTTAGAATAAATTATTACTGATAAAACTACTCAATTAAATGAAAATTTAAATAAACAATGAAAAATCTTTGATGTAACATCGCATACATCAGATGGTGAAAGTAATCAAATATCCTTTTTTAAGCGGAACGATGTTCTTATGCTTATATATGGATAGATGTTCATATTTAATTCTGCCGTTAATTTTTCAAGGTTAACTTTCTCAAGGATTATATTTAAAAGAAAGCTAGCAACATTCAGAATACGCCATGACAGTGACGTCTCTATAGAGCCGGACAACATAAACACAAGGTTGTATGTAAATGCTGCTGTTGCTTTTGCATTCTGAAGCAGCTTGTGTTTGAAAGATCCTACATTTAGCCCTGTCTAAAATTAAATATGACATCGCGTAATGTGCCGTTCAGAGATAAATGTGAATTTAGATTCCTGCCCACGCTGAAAGACCTATGGTCTCTACTTATATTTTCCATTTATGATTCTTTTTCATGCCAGAAAAGAAATTGCTATATATACAAACATCAGTGGGAGTTATGTGCATTAGTTACGCAAGGAGTCACTGATCCTGTAATGGCAAATGTGAGCACATGTGTGAATAAGATGATGGGTTGCTGGGTGTGGGAGTAGGCATTCTCAGATGGTAGGTTGACAATTGCATTTTTACTTACATTTTTTTGGTTAATAGATTGTAGAAAGTGAAATGTGTGAAATTGGCACTGGACCAAAATATGCAAGATTAACATCTACAGTGCTCAGCATAAATGAGTACACCCCCTTTTGAAAATAAATGGTTCTATCCATGTGTCAGTGAATATACCCTGCTGAAAAATCCATCTTAAACCAGCCTACGCTGGTTGGCTGGTTTTAGCTGGTTGACCAGCCTGGTTTTAGGGATGACCAGCTTGACCAGCCTAGGCAGGCTGGGAGCCCAGCCAAAACCAGCTATGTCCAGCTTAAACCACGCTGGTCAGGCTGGTTTTAGCTGGATTTAGCTGGTCATTTTCCAGCCTGACCAGCTAAGACCAGGTGGGAAATTGCTGGAAACCAGCCTGGAAATGGCCAAAACCCATCTAAAACCCGGCTGGTTGACCAGCTAAAACCAGCCTACCGGCCTAGGCTGGTTTAAGCAGTTTTTTTCAGTAGGGTAGGCAATGTTTTTGGTGCATTTGTGAACAAAATAACCATTAAAATAAAAGCTTGGTCATCTAACATCTAACATTTTAGGAATACACTACCTGACCTGTTGTCGATCCCAATTGTTAGAGCAACAGATATTTACTTGACTTTTAGTTTGACTTTTAATATGAATCATCTGTTGAACTGCATCCCGATCATCACAAATACTGCAGAAGACCTATTGGTACCCGCATGAACCCAGGATTCTCACAAAAATCAGTCAAGTTTGGTGAAGGAAAAATCATGGGTTGGGGTCATCAACAACATCAACAGCCTGTGCACTTCAACAGCCTGAGGCATCAAGACATTTGTGTGTGGCCCATAACAACCCACAGGAGAGGGCAAATTCTTCAGCAGGATAGCAGGATAGTATCCTTCTCATACTTCAGCCTCCACATCAAAGTTCCTGAAAGCAAAGACAGTCAAAGTGCTCCCGAATTGGCAAGCCCAGTCACCCGATATGAACATTATTGAGCATGTCTGTGGTAAGATGAAGGAGAATCCAAACAATCTTGATGAACCCTGGATGTCCTGCAAGAACGGTTTCTTTGCCATTCCAGATGACTTTATTAATCAGTGATTTGAGTCATTGCAGAGATGTATGGATGCAGTCCTCCAAGCTCATGGGAGTCATACACAATATTCATTCTGTTTCCACTGCAGCATGACTTTATATTCTACACAGTACATTATTTCTGTTAAGTGACAAGACTTTTGTCTAAATTTATATTTTTAGTCATCCTAAGCAATATATATATATATATATATATTTTTTTTTTTTTTTTTTTTTTTTTTTTTTTTTTTCAAATGAACCTAATTAACCTAGTTAAGCTTTTAAATTGCACTTTAAACTGAATACTAGTATCTTCAAAAATATCCAGTAAAATAGTATGTGCTGTCATCATGGCAAAAATAAAAGAATCAGTTATTAGAAATGAGTCATTAAAAGTACTATGTTTAAAAAATGTGTTGAAATTGGGGAAAATATATACAGGGGCTTATTAATTCAGGAGGGCTGATGATTCTGACTTCAACTATGTATGCTGACATTTATTATTGTACAGCATCCTATAGAAGATATTAATTTATAAGTGACATCTGCAAGGTGTGTACTGCTTTATCTTGAGCACTGTAATTACACAACATTTGTTCACAGCAAGTGTACACCGAAGCTCTTGCCGGACAACATGTCGTCCACTGAGAAGATGTGCGGCTTCTTTATTTCTAGCACATGATCTCAACAGGATGTCTATGAACACGCCCAACAATGACTTCATCCTGCTAGCACACCGTTTTTACACTCATGTATTAAGATGTGTTGTGACACATGTGATGTTAGGAACAGTTGTTCTCACCATAGGCGTTCCGTCAGTCATGAGGTACTTGTTATCGTGTAATTAATTTACAATGAATACTGCGCAATTAAAAAAGTGAACTACTATAATGTGCAAAACGTAATCTGGATTGAATTCGGATGCAAAAAATAACAACTATATATTTTATGGTTATTCAAAATCAACTTACTGGGAGTTTTTTGTCTTATTTATAGTCCAAATATTGGTCACACCACACTTTACAATGAATTAAGTATCTCATGTATTAACTAACATGAACTAATTATGAACAATACTTGTACAGAATTTAATAATTGCAGCATTTACTAAAGTTTCATTCAAGTGTTATTAAAATCCTAAATTATTCTTGTTACATTAGGTAATTGACTGTGAGTTAACATGTATTTACAATGAACATTATCTAATGCTAGCACAAATGAAATAATACTATAATTAATGTTTTGTTCATGTTAATACGTTAACTAACATTAATGTAATCTTTTTGTAAAGTATTACCTAAATATCTAAGTATTATATATAAATATAAATATACCTAAATATTTTTTAATTAAGAAGAATTGTCTAGGCAGGTAATAATAAATAAAGAATAATATTTTTATTTTGGACATAATAGGTCAAAATTAAGTGTTTTCCCCATTCAAATCAATCAATCAATCAATCAATGCGGTAACAGTAAATTGTTAAGAAAAATAATATTGTTTTTGGTTTGAACAGCCTGATCTCACGAGAAAACGTAAATATTTTACGTTTTGACAGTTTAGTGGCTAATTCTTATGAATTCGGACGAGTTCAGTCGTACAAAATTGTACGATTTTTAAAAAGGAGGCGCGGCACCTAACCCCACCCCTAAACCCAACCGTCATTGGCGGACGAGCAAATCGTACTAAATTGTACGAATTAGATCGTACGAATTAGCCACTAAATCAAAAAGTTACGAATTGCCGTGAGATTGTGTTAGTTTGAAATAAGATTATTTTACGTACCCTTGTTGCTGGTGTGTTTTGCTTGTTTTAAGGGTAATCGCC
The DNA here is from genome assembly GCF_903798145.1 of Danio aesculapii. Lineage (NCBI taxonomy): Eukaryota > Metazoa > Chordata > Actinopteri > Cypriniformes > Danionidae > Danio > Danio aesculapii. The sequence continues at coordinate 4,002,325 of NC_079455.1, forward strand.
AATAGCCCAAAACACATATGGGTAAAAATGATTAACAAAATCATTAAAATGTTAAGTAAAGATCATGTTCAATGAGTACTGAATATTTTGTACATTTCCTACTGTAAATATATCAAAACTCAATTTATCATAAGTAATGTGCATTGCCTTAGACAAATTTAAAGGTGATTGATTTATTTTGACTTGTTTTACACCCTCAAGTTTCAGATTTTTAAAAATCTTAACCAAATATTTTCCTATTTCCAAACTATAAAACAATAGAAAGTTTTTTATAAATTTTTTGGTAATATATAAATCTCAATTTGTGGTCATGGCTCACATTTTTACATTTTTACTTCTACATTTTTTATATTTTTAGTCTAGTAAATACTTCTTCATGTAAGATTTATAAATTAATTAATTTAAATGTGGACTAGAAACAAAACTCAAAAGAAACAAAGCATTTTAAGAGATGAAAAGGTTTTATGTAATCTATCATTAGTTGTCATACTTTGTTGGTTTGCATGCAATATAATGTTTTAATAAATTTTTTATTCATTTTTGTTCTGAAAAGAACATGAACAATGAACAATTAAAGTCAGAATTATTAGCCCTCCTGTTTATTTTGCCCCAAATTTCTGTTTAACAGAGAAAAAGATTTTGTTGACATAATAGGTTTAATAACTCATTTCTAATAACTGATTTATTTTATCTTTGCCATGATGACAGTAAATAATATTTTACTAGATATTTTTTCAAGACACTTCTATACAGCTTAAAGTGACATTTCAAGACTTCCCACTTAGATGTGCTTGGCATTTAAAGCAGGTTTGGCATGCTGTCCCGGGAGAGAACCCTGAGCTCGGAGATATTTGAGCCCAGGGCTCCCGCCCAGTCAATAAGCATATCAGGAGATCCGAGATCAGGTAGGTCTCGAGAGCTCCGCCTTTTAGAAAAGGGAGAAAAAAGGAGGAGATGGGGTGGAAGGGGGGATTCTTCCAAACGAAGATAGAACAGTAGGAAGAAAATTATCCATTTATAGTAAACTAGGATCACTCTGATTGGATTATTACTGATTACAGATGAGCGGCCAGTCATGCTCAATCATATCACGTGCTCCTCTCGAAATTAGTTTATGAAACTTCACTTCTTAAACTTCTTGTCTTAACTAGGTTAATTAGGCAGGTTAGGGTAATTAGGCAAGTTATTGTATAATGATGGTTTTCTGTTAAAGGGGCTAATAATTTTGACCTTCAAATGCTTTTTAAAAAATTAAAAACTGCTTTTATTCCAGCCGAAAAAAAACAAATGAGACTTTCTCCAGAAGAAAAAATATTATCAGACATACGGTGAAAATGTCGTTGCTCTGTGAAACATCATTTGGGAAATATTAAAAAATAAATAAATAAAAAAATCTAAGGGTGGCTAATAATTCTGACTTCAACTATATATATATATATATATATATATATATATATATATATATATATATATATATATATATATATATATATATACACACACACACAGTTGAAGTCAGAATGCACCAAATACATTGCCAAATACATATTTTTTTTTACATTATATTACATTAAACTTACATAATAATAAACTAAGTAAACGTTCAAGTTCCTCTTGTAATGTCTCTTTGTTCAAAGCCCTTATTTGAGGTCCATTGGCGCTGTGATGTGTAAGATCAGTGTAATTATCTCAGAGGTTGCCGTCTCTTTCTGGAGCTACAGTTTGTCAGAGCACCTGGCATGGGCTCCGGCCAAAGACGACTAAAACTGGCTCACGAAAGCATGAAGTCGTCCTGTGGAGACCCAGCAAGCCTTCTAGCAGATGGCAGGCGCTTCACTGGTGCCAAGTAGTGATCTTAAAAGCCAGTGTGAGATAAACACATGAGGAGAAGGGATGTCCAAATCCAGCACCACATATTCTATGACCTCAGCCAGGACGTCAGCTCAGCTATGCGTATTTGAAGATGCTTGCTATTAAAAGCGGGACATATGTGCTGGAGCAATGCCTAGCGATATGAGCGGATGCATATGTTTTAAGGTCACGCACTGTTCAATTCACGCATGCCCGCATTCATGTTGCACATTTTAACAGCACATGCGTTCAAATGTATAATGAGGAGCAGGCGATGTTTGACATTAGCGTGATTTATTATTAGACCGAATGTACGCTTTTAAAGTGCTTGTCATCTTTAGCCTCCGCGAGGATTCATTTATCCTTGTAGCCAAATTAAATCAAGCATGTAATTGTGAGTTTTGCTGAGCCATTTGTTTAAAATCTTCAAGAGCGTCTAGAATGATTTAGCTATTGCATTCATTTAAATATAAGATTCGAGAACTAGCACTCTAATCCTGTTGCTTGGTCGCACTTATTTTAAGGTACAATTCTCTTATAAGACTTAACTCAACAAACTAATGTGCTGCTCATTATTAGTTAGTAAGGTTTAGGTATTGAGTAAGATTAGGGATGTATAATAATCTTGAGAAAAGAATGGATGCCGTGTGCTCCGGACAAAAGAAGAAAAGGATCAGTCACACTTTATTTCGATGGTCTGTTTGTTGAATTAAGTTACATTGCATCTACATGCCAACTAATTCTCATTAGATTATAAGTAACTGTTAGGTTGGGGTTAGGGTTAGTGTTAGTTGACATGTACTTGCAAAGTTTCTTATAGTCAGTTAAATGTCTAATAAAGGAGCAGTATCAACAGATATTAAGCAAACAGTCTACTAATAGTCTACTAATACTCAAATGGACCATCAAAATAAAGTTACTAAAGGATCATCCAGATTGTTACCAAGAACAAGTCTAAAAGCCAGGGTATGTCATGGTCAAGTACCCTTGGCAAAGGAAACTTGCACTTCTGTGATGGCACTATTAACGCTAAAAAGTTTTGGAGCACAATATGCTGCCTTCTTCTCTAGGGACGTCCATGCATATTTCAACAAAACAATACAAAACCACATTCTGCACACATTACAAAGTCCTGGCCTGCCTGCAGTCCCGATTGTCTCCAATAGAGTATTTGTGGGACATCATATAAAAATCTAAATAACATACCTTCACTGTAAAAAGTGCTCGGTTCCACACAGTCGATTTGTGCTGAGACAACATGAAGGAATTAAGTTAAAACTTAACTTTTTTTTTTACAAAAATAAGTGGATTGAACATAAAACAACTTGGTTGTCCCAACAAAATCTCAAGAATTATGTTTTTTTACTTTAAGTAAGTAGTTTGAACAAACAACAACAACAAAAAAAATGTTTTTAGCGTTGGAATGTCATGACTGACCAATCATAATCAAGTATTTCAGACAGTTGTGGAATAGGTATAAGGTTAAATTGAGTTCTGTCTTCTCCTCGCTAGAGTGTTTGCCCTATACTGCTGATTGACTACAGGTCTGTTTTAGTGCTCGGTTCAATTGTGATTTTAAATTATTGCTTACCGCACCTTTAAGTGACGTTTCATAAACCAATTACGAGAGGAGCACGTGATATGATTGAGCACGTCTGGCCACTCATCTGTAATCAGTAAAAATCCAATCAGAGTGATCCTAGTTTGCTATAAATGGATCATTTTCTCCCTAATGTTTTATCTTCGTTTGGAAGAATCCCCCCTTCCACCCCTTCTCCTCCTTTTCCTCCCTTTTCTAAAAGGGGGAGCTCTCGAGACCTACCTGATCTCGGATCTCCTGATATGCTTATCGACCGGGCGGGAGCCCTGGCCTCAAATATCTCCGAGCTCAGGGTTCTCTCCCGGGACAGCATGCCAAACCTGCTTTAAATGCCAAGCATATCTAAGTGGGAACTCTTGAAATACACAGGTGAAAGAAGATTATTGACAAACTCTGGAACAAACACACCAGAAACTATATGGAGATGAAAACCTTGGTGTTACTTAAGATAGAGTAACAGCAAACTTGGATCCTGTAAGGCAACTCAGCCAATCAATGCCAATGAAGTCTTTGGCCAACATTTACAGTTTTACATCAGTTGTGGTATACGATACTATACCTACAACCTTGATTTTCGCAGGGGTGTTAATGTTTGCTTGTGGATGGCCATTTCTCAGGATAATTCGGGGGCTTTTGGATGGCAAATGACTCTGGGGGGCCTGTTTGGTCATTAAAGGGCTGGACTGTTGAAATACACAGGTGAAAGAATATTAACTTGACAGACTCTGGAACACACACACTAGAAAATATATGGAGATGAAAACCTTGGTATTACTTAAGATAGAGTAACAGCAAACTTGGATCCTATAAGGCAACTCAGCCAAGCGCAAAAAGGTACGCCGTCATACCGCCCCATAGCGTTCGTTTTAAAAATAAAATGCAGCTGTACGTACCTCTGGCTACATAATTCAGGGTTTCCAGGAGCATATATAAAACTATGTTTTCAGGTTGAGCCTATGTTGAATAGTTTAACAGTCCCTAACATACTATACCAAACATGATGTTCTTTCTATTGACCTTATAGGTGCAGCTATTGAAATCTTTTTGGCTTGAGACTTCCGGTCTCATTCATCTCAATTAGATTTTTAGACGTTAAAACATCTTGTTATATTATATTGACATACTTTTATGTATAGTCATGAACACACTTGTATGTAGAGCAAGTAGTTTTACCATTTTCTGCCGTTTATTATTCCTAGTCATTTCTCCAATAGATGAACGAATCAGAAGTTCATAAATAAATGAAGCACATGTTAAGATGGCTAAGGCACATATATTCAGTAAGTCAAAATTAGCCTAGTTAGGCCTTTAAATGTCACTTTAAGCCGAATACTAATGTCTTGAAAAATATCTAGTAAAATATTATGTACTGTCATCATGACAAAGATAAAAGAAATCAGTTAGTAGAAATGAGTTATTAACTTATTATGTTTAGAAATGTGTGGGAAGAAAAGCTGTCAAAACACACTGACAGAAGGCATTGAATCAAAACACAGCTTCCCAAAAGTTTTAGAAAGTATTTTTAGAGAGATAATTTGGAACTTTTGCAAAACAGACTCACAGCTCTGACTGGATAAGTCTTTCAGTGACACCCTGGAGAGAGAAAATGCAAAACAGTACTGTAATAAATACACCTTACCTTAGAGCAAGTCTCAAACTCAATTCCTGGAGGGCCACTGGTCTGCAGAGTTAGCTTCAACCCTGATTAAACACACCTGGACAAGCCAATCAAGATTCTCAGGATTAAGCTACGGTCACACCGGGCTTTGTGTGTGTGAAATCCTGTCGTGCGGCGCTGCGAAAAGGGGTGGGATTACACAAGATGATTAAGCTACAGTCACACCGGGCTTTGTGCGTGCGAAATTCTGTCGTGCGGCACTGCGAAAAGGGGTGGGATTATACAAGCTAATTAGACATTTAAAAAGCGAACGATTGCTCCATGTCTTTACAGTCTATGATTCAAGCTGCGGTCACAGTGGGCTTTTCTTCCCATAGACTTCCATTCATACGCACGCGAATGCGTCAGACCGGAAACGCAAGGTTATGCGTCAAGTTTCGCAGGTAGCTGCGGTGCAAAGTTCAAGCTTGCTGAACTTTGACCTGCAAAATCGCATCACTTGACTGCATGAGACCAATCTAGGATCAAAACATGACCTCTCTGGACAGAAATTTAAAACATCGAGCAATCGCTCGCTTTTTTTAATGTCTAATCATCTTCTTTAATCCCGCCCCTTTTCGCAGCGCCGTACGACAGAATTTTGCACACACAAACTCTAGTGTGACTGCAGCTTTAGCTTCAACCCTGATTAAACCTGGACAAGCCAATCAAGATTCTCAGGATTAAGCTATGGTCACACGGGGCTTTGTGTGTGCGAAATTCTGTCGTACGACTGCACCGTTTGCATATATGTGACATTAACCACCAAAACACACATAGGGTCCTATCATACACCCAGCGTAATAAGGAGCAAGACACGTTTGCCGTGATGTGTTGCTATTTATAGACCAGCGCAACCGTAATTTTCCTGCTTTGCGTCACGTTATTTAAATAGTGAATCCATTTGCGCCACTTTGTAGACTCATGGGTGTGCTGGTCTTGAAAAAAGGTGTGTTAAAGCACATAGTTGGCACATTGCTATGTTGAGGAACTAAAACAGACTGTAATAGACTAGCTGAAAGCATGTCTAAAGTCCAGCGCAGAGCATTTTAGTTGTGCACCTTAAACGCCTACACATTGCTTCAAACACACAGGATGTACAGCAATAACCAAATATCTTCACAAATTAAAAATAATTAAAGGATGAAAATATTGCAAACATTATTTCTTTCTACATACATATAAAAACAGTACCTCCATGACTCATCTCGGGTGGCTTTTTTCAGTTTATTCATGACACTTAGCTTTTGTATAATGTTGTTGTTGTTGTTATTATTATTATTATTATTATTATTATTATTATTATTAGTAGTAGTAGTTGTTGTATTTATTATATGCATATTTATATTTGTTTTATTAAAAACAAGCTTAAATTTGTCCACCTGTCTGGTTTTGGACCATATGGTGCATAAGAACAGGATGTGTGTTTGGATAGCCTCTAACTCCGAAAGCCAAGTTTTTTAACCACACTTCGTTATTATTGCTCATTTATTCGTTTGCTAGAAATTAGAACTGAATTTAGAGATAGTTTAGAAACAAATCTTTGCGCTTAACAAATGAAATTAAATTTGTAAGCTGGTGGATGTCTTCAGTGAACTGCGAGCAACATTGTTTCCTTATCCATGAAGGAGAAAGTAAAGAGGCTGATTGGAGGAGGCTCGTTCTCTCTCCTGGAACTACTGATGGTCTGTTTAACTATTTTCTCGCTAGTGAAGCGTTCGGTTTTTCCACTTACAAAGCCCACCATGCAAATAGCAAATGTGCCATGGCGTGGCGCAACTGACTTTTTAAAGGGAATGTGAGATGAGACTCTGATTGGTTTATTCTCAAAACACACCCATAACTCATTAAGAGAATAAGCTCAACCCTGTTAGACCATGAGCCGCAACGCAAACCATATTTTTCCAACCTTAAAATGGCAAAAGTGGATTCGGACACGCCCTTAATGCTTTTGCACCATGCACTTTAGACTTTGCACCTAGATTGTTAAAATAGAGCCCTTTGTGTGAATTTTTGTAGATACGGTATAAACATTATAAAAGTGTTTATGTAATATTTATTATTTCAATTTGTGGAATTATTCGAGTTTTTGGAAATGTTTCTTTTTAAAGAAATAGATGATTGAGATCATATAGATCCCAAATTCAGATTGAAGGTTAAGTTGCTCTATACGTACCCAAGAATTGGTTCTGTTTGCATCTCTAGAGAAACATTTTGTTATATTACTGGGGTTTTTTACGCGAGTTATCTTGTTATCTTGTTAACTTGTTGTTTTCTGGTCTGTTCCCAGACATGTAAGTACATTCCTGTTATTTGAGGATTGAATTTATACTGCTAGAAGCTGAAATGACCTCTACAACATCCTCTTTGACTGGAATTTCTTTTTTCGAAAGGGAACTTCTTGTTTTTAAATGTCTTTGATCACAGAAGAATTCATCACGGTGAAATAAAGAGTGAAACAATATTTACTAATTAATAATTCATCTGAAGGATTACTGAACATGCATTGCCATGAAATGGATATACTGTATGCATCTAAAATAGTTTCGTTTTTTTTTTGTCACAATGAAAATCTTGTTTTCTCCCAGTCCATCTACATGTTTTCTGTGATAAAAGCTTGCATTAAACCTCTCGCCAGACTGACTGGTCTCCCAAAGCTTCCAGACAATCTCTGTCCTTTATTACTAAATTGAATTTTTGCCAAGAAACAAATGTGCTCCGTGCATTTAGAGGTGGCTTCAAAAAAGGCTGCCACAAATAACAAAATAACCGCTAATGTGGATCTGAGGCAGTGCTTTTTTATGTGAAATATGAATATGAAATATGAATTTTATGAAAAATATAGTGCACGGTTGACAGTTTTACATTAGATCAGATTTTGAAATTTGATTTTCATGTGGTCATTTACATGATTGAATCACTGTTAAACTGTTACCAATATTTGCTATTTATTTCTGCTTTCAGAACAGTCCCACAGACACACAATGTAATAAGATGTTAAAATTAGGTTAGATTTAAGTCGCCAGCAACAAAAGACATTGCAATTTTGAGGTAATAACAACGTAAGATGATTGATATTTGTGATTGATATTTTGTTGATTTTAGGTTGTGTTGGAAAGTGACCAAAATCCAACATCGAGTCAACATCTTAAACCAATGTCATGTTGACGTCAAATACTGACATTTATTCATCAGGTATTGCAACCAAAATTCAATGTCTGATAGACGTAATATTGAGGAATGGTTGTGCCCAACTGAGCCTGGATTCTCTCAAGATTTTTTCCTTCACGTTCGTCAATTGGTAAATTTTTCGTTCATCACAATGGTCGCTATTGGCTAGCTTGGTGTCAGACTTGTGGAGCTGCGCATCGATGGATTTACTTTTCAGTGTTTGAACTTTCAGCAGTAAAATTTAAACTACACTGAGCTGAACTAAACTGAACTTCAACTCTGGAAACTGGACTGACTCACTTTCAATTTACTAGAACTTCTATGTTAAGCTGCTTTGACGCAATCTACATTGTAAAAGTGCTATATAAATAAACATGTATTGAATATTGGTAACATCCACACAACGTTAAGCTGTAACATCATTAGATTTAAGTCGCCAGCAACAAAAGACATTGCAATTTTGAGGTAATAACAACATAAGATGATTGATATTTTGTTAATTTTAGGTTGTTTTGGAAAGTAACCAAAATCCAACATCAAGTCAACATCTTAAACCAATGTCATGTTGACGTCAAATACTGACATTTATTCATCAGGTATTGCAACTAAAATTCAATGTCTGATAGACGTCATATTGAGGAATGGTTGTGCCCAACTGAGCCTGGATTCTCTCAAGGTTTTTTCCTTCACGTTCGTCAATTGGTAAATTTTTCGTTCATCACAATGATCGCTATTGGCTAGCTTGATGTCAGACTTGTGGAGCTGCGCATCGATGGATTTACTTTTCAGTGTTTGAACTTTCAGCAGTAAAATTTAAACTACACTGAGCTGAACTAAACTGAACTTCAACTCTGGAAACTGGACTGACTCACTTTCAATTTACTAGAACTTCTATGTTAAGCTGCTTTGACGCAATCTACATTGTAAAAGTGCTATATAAATAAACATGTATTGAATATTGGTAACATCCACACAACGTTAAGCTGTAACATCATTAGATTTAAGTCGCCAGCAACAAAAGACATTGCAATTTTGAGGTAATAACAACGTAAGATGATTGATATTTTGTTGATTTTAGGTTGTGTTGGAAAGTAACCAAAATCCAACATCAAGTCAACATCTTAAACCAATGTCATGTTGACGTCAAATACTGACATTTATTCATCAGGTATTGCAACTAAAATTCAATGTCTGATAGACGTCATATTGAGGAATGGTTGTGCCCAACTGAGCCTGGATTCTCTCAAGGTTTTTTCCTTCACGTTCGTCAATTGGTAAATTTTTCGTCCATTACAATGGTTGCTATTGGCTTGCTTGGTGTCAGACTTGCGCATCGATGGATTTACTTTTCAGTGTTTGAACTTTCAGCAGTAAAATTTAAACTACACTGAGCTGAACTAAATTGAACTTCAACTCTGAAAACAGGACTGACTCACTTTCAGTTTAGTAGGACTTCTATGTTAAGCTGCTTTGACGCAATCTACATTGTTAAAGTGCTATATAAATAAACATGTATTGAATATTGGTAACATCCACACAACGTCAAGCTGCAACATCATTAGATGTTGATGTTTTGTTTATTTTTAGGTTGCATTGGAAAGTAACCAAAATGCAAATTCTGTCCGATGTTGGACATCAATGCTGGGGTACAACGTCAATCTAATGTCATGTGGACGTCCTGTGCCTGCTGGGATGTTTATTTGTCTTAGCCAGAGTTGGGTGTAATGTGTTCCACAGCAATACGTTACTGTATTCCATTTTTGGGGAACGCAGTATTTTAACATTTTAAATACGTGTCATTTGATTACAGTTACTAAAGTCTATGTAATTGCGTTAGTTAAGTTACAAATAAAGTTTTTTATAAAAAGCATCCTTTTTAGATCATGTTTTCCACTGCTACGTCAGTTAATGAGCAAATTACTTGAGAACGTGAGCTGATATGGCTGTTGACAAGAGTGGTTGCTTCTTCAAGTGGAAATACAGACATTACTTTGATTTCATTGAGCGTAAAAAGAAAAACATTTCTGTGAAATGCAGTCTATCCATTGCAGAACTTCCGGCTGCTTTTAAACAGGCTAAATTGAGTTTTTGTGCAGGATCGGAAGTGAAGGTAACTTTTGAAAATGTGAAGGGAAGCGTATCGCGTCTTTTGCGTGCGCAAGTTCGTTATTTCCAATGAAGGGATATATTGGGAGCAACACGTTCACGTATTCCATAGTTTTCCAGGTGCACCTAGCTGAAAACATCTCAACTCTTTAGAATGCCGCAAGTGCACCACATGTCATGTGACAAACTGACCGATCAGCTTCATACTTTGTATGGTATATACACATTACGGTAGATTACGGTAGCACAGTCATTATGTTCACAATCACAATATTGGCAAAGTTTTTATATAAATGTAAATTTAAAGGTATCTATAGGCCTACAGAAAGTTTCGTTGAAGTTTTAAATTCCAGTAATGTTTATATATATATATATATATATATATATATATATATATATATATATATATATATATATTTTTTTTTTTTTTTTTTTTTTTTTACAGTAAACAAGCAAGAAAGGACAACACTACAATAATAATAATAAAAATCCCAAGTACTACACCAACTACTTCTACTACTACTACTGCAGGGATTTTCTAATGCTACAACTATTACTACTGCTACTACTACTACAATGTCTACTACTACTGAAACTATTACAACAACTACTACCACTGATACTACTACTACATCTACTACTGATATTACTACAGCAATGACTGCTACTACAACATCTACATCAACAACGTCTACTACTTCTGATATTACTACACCAACATCGACTATTACTACAACTACTACACATCCACTACCTCTAATACCACTAAACCAACAACATCTACTACTACAGATACTACTTCAACTGCTACTTCAAAAACCCCAACTACAACTACAACCGCTACTGCTACTATGACTACTACTACAACTACAGCAACCTGAATTATGACAATGGTGGAAATACTTGTAATAATGATAATGAGGAGATAACAGGAGGACAAGTCAGGACAGTACTAATAATAATGATAACAATAGTAGAAGTAATAATATCAATGATAATAGTGAGGAGGTGATTCTAATAATATTTAAGTGCGCTTTACTGCTATTGTCAGGAAATGGCTTCTGTAGCATTAGCTCTACATAAACAAAATATATAAATATACACACAAAAATACATTGTATGACTGATTGTGAAGCAGCTTGAAACAACTCGAGATTTTATCTAGGCAAAATCGCATAATCTAACATAGTGACTTTCATAACCGACAATAAAAATCATGTAATCTGACCTAGGCTTTACCCAAGACTGGTCTTAGACAAAGATTGTATGGGCCTACCTGCCTACTGCAACAGTTTAAGTGCTTGGCCTGGTTGTTATATTCTAACAGGCACCTGAGAGAGATTGCCATGTTAAAGCATCCAGCAATAGATGTATACTATAGTACTTGAATTATTTCCTTAAAAGTAATGTTGTTTGTCTGATACACAGTGAGTCACCCTGACTTGACGTGGGCTCTCTTGGCAGGGCCACAAAGAACAGTGAGGATATGTGTGTTGAGGATGTGGCCTACTTGTACCCATTCAGCCTGTGCTTTTGGATGAAGGAGCCATTTTCGATTGGATGTGAAGAATGCTTGGGGACCCAGATAACATTGACACGCACTTGTGTTGAATGAGTCACCATCAGAAATGCTGAAAAATAGAAGAGTTTGATATTTGAGCATAGACTAATCTAGATTATGCTACACCTTTAGCATGTTAGTGTGAGATAGATGGATGGATGTTAAGCAATTCAATGCAACAAGACACAAAAGGTTAACTTATGTAAACTGATAGGAATCAGTTTACATGATAGGAATCAGTTTACATAGCTTAACCTTTTGTGTCTTGTATTGTATTTCTGTCACTCTGCAAACAGTTAAAGTCAGAATTGTTAGCCTCCTCAATTATTAGCCCTGTTTATTTTTTCCCCAATTTCTGTTTAACGGAGAGAAGATGTTTTCAACACATTTCTAAATGTAATAGTTTTAATAACTCATTTCTAATAACTGATTTATTTTATCTTTGCCATGATGACAGTAAATAATATTTGACTATATATTTTTCAAGACACTTCTATAGAGCTTAAAGTGACATTTAAAGGCTTAACTAGGTTAATTAGGTTAACTAGGCAGGTTAAGCTAATTAGGCAAGTTATTGTATAATGATGGTTTGTTCTGTAGATTATCGAAAAAAAAAATATAGCTGAAAGGGGCGAATAATTTTGACCTTAAAATGGCTCTTAAAAAATTAAAAACTGCTTTTATTCTAGCCGAAATAAAACAAATAAGACTTTCTCCAGAAGAAAAAACATTATCAGACACACTGTGAAAATTTCCTTGCTCTGTTAAACATCATTTGGGAAATATTGATATCATATACCTGTGAAAAAATAGAAGCCATTTCTTTATATGGAAATATAAATATATATATTTAATATGGAAAATATTATTTATTTCACATTCCATTGCTTTTATTTAGAACACAACTCTAAATCAGCTTTTAGGCTCAATAGTAAGGCTCGGTCCTGTTGATGTCATCAATCTGGCAACCTCCTCTTGTATGTGTTTTGAACCAAGAGTGCAATACCAAGTTCAACCACTGGGTGTCAAACGTACATACTGGGTAAATGAACCACTTTACATCACCATATGATCCATTAATAAACAAACAAAATGATTTTGGTGTATGCTCAGCATAAGGAAGGTTTGTACGCCGATTTTATTTGAAAAAAATCCTTGGCCCTGGTTTACAATGTTAAAATCCTTAACATTTAACAAATATTATTTCCCAGAAAGGGAATATAAACAAGAGTGTGTTTAAATATAGCAGGTGATTTACTGGGATAATCTCCTTGTTTATTCTGCTTTTACACATTTCAAATGCTAATTAAGAAAACATTTGTTAGATGTATGTTGCAGGAATCCTAATATATTACTCCACTGCCTTTATTTACTTGTTGTTTTTATTTTTGTAACCATTAAGAAGATTGATTTTCTTTTTTTCTCTCATTAAAGACACAGACGTTGGCATTTAGTTCGAGACGGCGTTTACTTCACAGGGTAAGATGAAAAATCTCTCCTTCACCGTGTCCCTAAAAAAAAGTGTTTTCTTTGTTTTGTAAAAGGTTAATTGAATGAAAATTAGACAGCGGTTCGAGTAACAGATAACACAATTTACGGCTTCCTCACAAATGGGTTTGATTCAACAGGCTGGGTTGAATTTGGTATGTGGAGAGGGTGGTATTTTGATGAGCTATGAATCTGCGCAGGATTATATAAGTGATTCATTGAACACCGGAGACAGTGGGACTGCTCTGTGGTCTGATACGGTGCTCCTACCTAAGTCACATGGCATGAGATGGTGTCACATTGGCAAACGCAGAATGCAATGTGCAGGCAGACCACGTTTTTTTTCTTTCTTTTTCTTTTTTTTCTTGCGCTGGAGCTGAAATCAAAAGATTTTTCTGTTGAAGATATTTGAGAGTTGTGAACAGCAACACTGTCTAGACAAAGGACAAAGAGAGACAAGATGTACAAGTATTGTTCTCCCTGGGTTTTCTCTCTTTCTCCAAATTTCTGCAAGCCTGAAAAGTTGACACGTTGCAAGGCAACGTGGTTGAGCAATGGACGCTTGAGTCTGAGATTATCCAGTAAACTCCTCTAACTTCACCTCTGTAGTCTTCACGACAGGGAGCTTGGCTTTCTCCTTCATCGATCTTGTGAAGAATTCCTCTAATACACAGACAGCTTGCCCAATATGGCTGCAGAATGAATCAAAACGAATCAAAACATATTGATCTAACGCAGAAGACACCTATTAGCAACCATGGTGCAGAGTTGGATTTATTCAATGTGTGTTTCTCTCTCTCTCTCTTTCTCTCTCTCTCTCTCTCTCTCTCTCTCTCTCGCACTTTTTTCAGAGAAAGAGAGAACTACATATTGTGCCTTTTAATTCATTGAGGCAAATTTGTTAGCTACACATCTGTGCAGTGACTAATATTGGTAGGGTTCTTTTAATTAACAATATGCATACACAGTTGAAGTCTAAATTATGATTTCTTTTCTGCTTAATACATTTCTAAAGGAGGTGTTGACACGAAATTGAGCCAGATTTCCAAGTAGGTATCGCTGCAGCCTCCAGGTATGCAGACCTCCAAGTGGGAGGGACTGATGCAGCAAGTAGGCTGGATTTAGGTTTGGTGTAGGTATTGTAGACGTTAAAACAACACACCAGGTCAATATGAGGCTGGGTTTAGGGTTGATGTAGGTTTAGTAGACAGTAATAAAACAACAGTTTACCATGAGGCTGGGTGTAGGGTTGGGGTAGGTGTAGTAGACATTAATAAAACAACAGGTCACTGAGAGGTTGGATTAAGGGTTGGTGTAGGTGTAGTAGACATTAATAAAACACAACAAGTTACTATAAGTATGAGTTTAGGGTTGAGGTAGGTATTGTAGACATTAATAAAACACAACAGGTCACTGAGAGGTTGGATTAAGGGTTGGTGTAGGTGTAGTAGACATTTTCAAAACACTACAGGTCACTGAGAGGTTGGATTAAGGTTGTTGTAGGTGTAGTAGACATTAATAAAACATAACAAGTTACTATAAGGCTGGGTTTAGAGTTTGGGTAGGTATTGTAGACATTATTAAAACACAACAGGTCACTGAGAGGTTGGATTAAGGGTTGGTGTAGGTGTAGTAGACATTAATAAAACACAACAGGTTACTATAGGCTGGGTTTAGGGTTGGTGTAGGTGTAGTAGACATGAATAAAACGCAACATGTTACTGAGAGGTTGGATTAAGGGTTTGGGTAGGAGTAGTATTCATTAATAAAACACAACATGTTACTGGGAGGTTGGGTTTAGGGTTGGTGTACTGTAGGTCTAGACATTAATAAAACACAACATGTTACTGGGAGGTTGGGTTTAGGGTTGGGGTAGGTGTAGACCAGGGGTGTTCAAACTTAGCTCTAGAGGGTTGGTGTCTAGCAGAGTTTAGTTTCAACTCAAATGAGACATGGTTGAACCAGCTAATCAAGCTTTATAGGTATATTACAAACTTCCAGGCAGGTGTGTTAAAGGAAGTTGGAGCTAAACTCTGCAGGACACTGGCCCTCCAAGACCGAGTTTGGGCACTCCTGGTTTAGGCTGGACTCTGTGACATGTACAAGACATTAAATAAATAATCTTCAGGAAGTTTGTAAAGTAGACTTGGAGCTCAAGTTCCACCCACTTGGAGCTGACAAGCCCATCTGGAGTGTCTTGCAGCCCATGGAATATGAAAAAAAAAAAAGTTCTCTGCCCCCCACCATGTGTGGAAAGAAGTGATGTAAAAAAAACACAGTTAAATAATGCAACCCAGCTTATTCTGAAAACGTACCGCTATGTACATTTCTGGAGAGCGCCAAATACGTCCCAGGAGGTAATTCTTTTTGCAGTTTTTTTTTTCGAGAATCCGATGTTTACGTTTTTTGAGATCTCATATTTCTCTCGCGAGTGCCTTTCGAGCCTGCTGTTCTCACGTAAATCCGCCAGAGGTCACCGTCGACTGACTGACTGACCAGTTGACTGACCCACCCTTCTCCTATACCCTAAACCCAACCAATGGTGTTTTCAAAAGTACTGATTGACCCGCCCACTCACTTCCCTAAATTCAATCAGACAGTTTTAAAAAGCAATCCAGAAAAAGAAAAGCCCTCGCCTGATTTTTACCACGTTTTCAGATTTTACCACATTCTCACCCTGTTATTTACTTGTTTATTTTATTTTTTGACTTTTGTTTTTCTTACCTGCTTTCTGAAACCATTCTTCGCCAGACGTGTTCAACTCCTCTCTGCGTCTGAAGTCCACCGACATACATGGCGAGCTACTGGACAAACTGGTAACAACGGGAAAGCCGGCCATAGGGAGGTAAGCAGTCAGCTGTCAAGCGTTAAAAGGATCAGCATCAAAATTTGCGATCTCCAGAAATGTATATATGCTACGTTTTCAGAATGAGTCTATGTTTAGTTCATGATAACTCATGGTTTGGCCCACACAGAATCTGCTCACGCAGAAATCCGCAGATGTTTAGCCAATCATTGAGTCTATTTATTTGCTTGTGTAAATGTGTGTAAATTTATATTTATTCAGTTTTTAAATTAATTTCAGTAATATTATTGATGAATATAAAAGTGTTCCTTTGATTTATTTACAATATAGTTTGTAAAGTAATATTTTCTGTCTTTTAGCATTTATATTATATCAGAGACTTGCTTCGTTTACCAAATAAGTGGATCTAGATATATTTGCATTGTAAACATTAAATAAAAGTTAAAAATAAAATTACATTTTTATTTCATTTATTAAGTTTTAAGCTATAATACTCCCAAAATAATTCTGCATAAATCCGCAGATTTTTTACTAAATTCTCCACAGAAATAGCAAAAAATGTCTGCAGATTCTGTCTGGCCCTGCTCCTGGTCCATTAAATAATGTTAACAAACATGAATTTTAACAATGCATTAGTAAATGTTGACTGAAATTAACTATAATTAGTAGATGCTATACAAGTATTATTCATAATTAGTTCATGTTAGTAAATACAGTTGAAGTCAGAATTATTACCCCCCCCCCTTAAATTATTAGCCCCTCTGTTTATTTTTTCCCCCAATTTCTGTTTAACAGAGAGAAGATTTTCTCAACACATTTCTAAACATAATAGTTTTAATAACTAATAATCTCTAATAACTGATTTATTTTATCTTTGCCATGATGACAGTAAATAATATAAGACTAGATATTTTTCAAGACCCTTCCATACAGCTTAAAGTGACATTTAAAGGCTTAACTAGGGTAATTAGGCAGGTTAGGGTAACTGGGCAAGTTATTGTACAACGATGGTAATCTGTTGACTATCAAAAAAATATATAGCTTAAAGGGGCTAATAATTTTGACCTTAAAATGATTTTCAAAAAATCAAAAACTGCTTTTATTCTAGCTGAAATAAAACAAATAAGGCTTTCTCCAGAAGAAAAAATATTATCAGACATACTGTGAAAATTTCCTTGCTCTGTTAAACATCATTTGGGAAATATTTAAAAAAAGAGGGAAAAAAAATTAAAGGGGGGCTAATAATTCTGACTTCAACTGCATCTTAACTAACAAAACCTTATCATAAAGAGTGACTGAAGTATCTTATTTGTTATTTGTAGTGGAATTGCATTTTTTTTGTCAGTGCAACGTGTGAAACAACTTTTTTAATTGTTGTTTTATTGTTCTTCTTTTGACTTTGCAAAGAATAAAAGTGAAAAAAAGCTTTACTAAGTAATTAGACAGCGAAGCAAAATCAAATGGGCTGTCAGTGCGTGCACATATCTCCGTTTCTGTGTGCATGCATATTTGAGCGTCTAAAACTGGCTTGTGCATGCCATTCGATGGCACTGCTCCTTCGCCGGTCTGCCCCAGCTGTTGAATAATACATTGCTTTTTTATTTTCACTGCACTGCAAATTTGTCTTTCTGCACCAGGTGAACCGAAATATTTGAACATCAAAGCAGGGCAGATAAATGTTTATGCAAGTGCAGGTTCTGCTTATTCATGCGCTCATGCAATGGAAGTGATGTCTTTGAACGAAGCTCTTTCAATACTGCTTTAATTACATTTATACTGTTTCAACATGAAATAATTTTCTCTTTAATATTGGCATC
The DNA here is from genome assembly GCF_903798145.1 of Danio aesculapii. Taxonomy (NCBI): domain Eukaryota; kingdom Metazoa; phylum Chordata; class Actinopteri; order Cypriniformes; family Danionidae; genus Danio; species Danio aesculapii. The sequence continues at coordinate 4,020,382 of NC_079455.1, forward strand.
CTGTAATAAAGCAGATTGTTTTTTTGCAATGATGAGATTTTGGGTGACACGGTAGCTCAGTGGTTAGCACTGTTCTCCCATAGTTCTCCAACAGTTCTTCCATGTTCTCCCCATGTTGGTGTGGGTTTCCTCTGGGTGCTCTGGTTTCCCACACGGTTCAATAATAGGTGAAATTAATAAGCTAAATAAGCCATAGTGTATGTGTGTGAGTGCAGGAGTGTGTGCAACACAGGCTCATTGTGAAAACGTAGCCCTGCGGACGTTTCTGGAGACAGCGAATTACGTAGGCGGAGATACGTATGGCTGCATTTCATTTCTTTAAACGAACGCTAGGGGGCGGTGTGATGCCGTTCCTTTTCGCGCTTACCAGCTGACCGCCCACCTCCGTATGGATGGCATTCCGGCTGCAATCAGTTTGTCCCGTTAGCGCCACGTCCGTCGGCGGATTTGAGATGGAGAGAGGAGTTGACCGCGAAGACGGGGGTTCGAGTCTGGCGGTTCCAGAAAACGGGTAAGACAAAAACAGAATCCAAAATATAAAACAAACAAGTGAATAGCAGGGTGAGGATGTGGTAAAAAAAAAAAGTCAGACGAGGGCTTTTATTTTTTTGGATTGCTTTTGAAACAGGTTGGTTGGGTTTAGGGAAGCGAGTGGGCGGGTCAATCGATAAAATTGGTTGGGTTTAGGAAAGGGGGAGGGTGGGTCAGCCGATCGTTCGCTCAGTCAGTCAGAAAGTCTGTCCAAAAGTAAGTTGACAGCGGCCTCTGGTGGCTTTACGCGAGAACAGCAGGCGCGAATGGCACTCAGGAGGGAAATTTGAGATCTCGAACAGCGTACACGGCGACCTCTAGCAGATCCACGAAAACAAAAACTGCAGAAAAACGTGCCGCCGGGACGTATTTCGCAGTCTCCAGAAACGTCCGTGGAGGTACGTTTTCAGAATGAGCCTGGGTTGAGTGTGTGGGTGTTTCTCAGTCAAGGTTATAACAGTTTTGTATTGTTCATTAGTTTTTATTTCATTTTGAATTTTAGTTTTCAAATTCAGTAAGATTTAATTAGTTTTTAAAGGCAGATTTAATCGTTTTTATTAGTTTTTATGTATTGAAATTGCTTAGTTTTAGTTTTTATTAGTTTCAGTATTAGTTTTAGATTTCTAAATAAGAATATTTGTTAGGTGGAAGATACAAAATCATCAGAATAAATACTGTATAATAACTCAACCAAAGATACATTTTTTGAAAAATGTATTCAGAGGACACATGACCACTCATCTACCACTACTATCTACCCACATCCTCAAATTCAAATACAAAAGCCCACAGGACAGCAGCCCTAAGTACAATATGTGCGCAAGGCTACTTCTGAGGTTAATTACACAGTAGTGATGGGATCTTTAACGCGAACCAGATCTTTTGTGACAATCCTCCCATGTCAACATATCAAAATTACGTCAGCAATCATGATTTCAGTCAGTTAAAAAGCCGCTATTATGGGTTTTTGAAAATGACCTTCTATGCAGTGTGTAACACAGCTCTAAGTGAATAAAAACATCCAGCTGAGGTTTAATCCTGAAAGTGCACCTTGTTTAAAACTATTGATTCTTTAGCGAAATAGTTGACTCAGAGTCGAATAAACTAATCGAGTTGGGTTTGGATGTTCTGTTTGATCGCATCGACGTCGATAAGGTAATTATGTACACACCCACTGTACATATACATTTGTAATTATTGTAATCTATCTGCACACTTCTGCTATTAATAGCATCATGTACATATATGCATTTATTTTAAATTTCTGTTCATAGCTAATACAACCTGTATATAATGTTCATAGCACATCCATCTGTAAATATCACCATAGTTTTTCTATAACTGCACTTTATAACTTATTCCTATATTCTGCACTTGCTGCTATTGCACTGCTGATTAGACCTAAACTGCATTTCGTTGCCTTGTACTTGGACAATGGTAATGACAATAAAGTTGAATCTAATCTAATCTAATCACCAAATATATACTTCCAGTTCTGGTAAAATGTGAACGCGCTTTCTCTCCACACTGTAGAGGAGGTGCGGGGGATCACGAGACTGATCATGACGCAAAAATGACGATCACTGACAAATAGAGATTCAGCTGAGGGGAATAAAGGGTTCATTTTCACAACAATACCACAGTATAGCAACCTACAGTTGTGTTTGTTCCTGTCATTTTTCAGATTTTGATACAATAACTTATGTTGCAACGTGGGATTCGTCGGCCATTTGCTATTGAAGGAGCAGCAGAGACTATTTGTACTTTGTCAGACTTTGACAGGGACTTTGTTAGTAACTTTTACAGTTCATATGAAGCAGTTTCTTCTTCCTCCAGATCATAACATGTAAGTGTCATTAAAATTCACCTCGTTTTGTGTAGTTTGCAAAATATGTATTTAATTATGTGTTATTGTAATTGTAATCACCCCACGTGGCTTGTAATCACGTATTCATTATAGATCAGTGCTTGTACTGTATCTGTCAGGTTAAATCTGTATGGGGCTGTTGACATATCGCATCCAAAACTACGCCAAAAATGCAACTCGTGCTTCTTCCACGCGTTTCTGAACTGGTGATCCTCTGCTGTTTGCCTTTGCTATGGCCATCGTCAGCTGTTCCTACACACGTTGCGTGGTCAATTTTCAAAATAGTTAAACTTTTGACACTGTGTGGATTAATACTGAATGTGTGTCGTTGTTATTATTGGGGTTAGGTTTAAGAGTAGAGTAATATGCTGGTGTTTAACTGCATTACTTTATTGCATTCCTGCAGTGGGCTCTGTAGCTACTGTAGCCGTGATGGGCATTTCTTTCTGTCTCGTGCTGAACCCAGTCAACCAATCACAATAGACTGGGTCATCGGTTCAATCAGCGCAGATTAGCTTTGCGCTAAGGAGGGGTTTGATGAATCAATGAATCACTGAACGAATCATATGGGAGTCATATGCATATTATAAGACAATGAAAGTGTTTTTTGACCTTGCACGCATATCAGCATGTTGTTTCCCCCCAAAACCAAAATATGACCTTTTTTTAATGCAAAATAGGGACTCTTTAAAACATCACCATGATCTGAAAATTTTCTTTTTGCAACCCAACTGAAGAATGATTCACTTATTTACATTGCGTTACGACTTTCTATTATGAAATAAACATACGTTTTTTATTTTCTTCGCCATATCCTTTTATCTAATCACTCAGTTTACCCGTGCTGCAGTTGTTCAAGTTTAGTTCAGTCACAGGAAGCTGTCATGTACTATTTGTGTTCAGTTCACCATCTGCTGAATCACGCATGCGCAGTTTTATCAGTTGACCACTTTTCAAATCTGATCTCAATGGACTGATCTAATAACTGAATAACAGTATATTGGTTTATTTCGAGTCAGAGGGGGGTATTAGGCATGTTAAAAAGTAAGTATTTTGTGGATAAGAAAGCTTACTGGATGCCCAAATGATTTCAAGTGTTAAATGAAAAAGATTCGTTCACGATCGTGATCACTAATACAGAAATAAAACCCATTATTGGGGACAAATGTGTTAAAGTAATAATTAAGTCTTTGTATTTAATGATGTCATCATGCTGCTGTCCTCAGTGTTGCCAACTTGGCTATTTTGTTGCTAGATTTAGCAACTTATCATACTACCATAGCAACTTTTTTTTATTCAAAAAGCACCTAGCAACAAATTTAGCAGTTTTTAACATTCATTTGGCTACATTTAGCAATTTTTAACATTCATTTGGCTACATTTAGCAATTTTTAACATTCATTTGGCTACATTTAGCAATTTTTAACATTCATTTGGCTACATTTAGCAATTTTTAACATTTATTTGGCTACTTTTAGCAATTTCTAACATTTATTTGGCTACATTTAGCAATTTTTAACATTCATTTGGCTACATTTAGCAATTTTTAACATTCATTTGGCTACATTTAGCAATTTTTAACATTCATTTGGCTACATTTAGCAATTTTTAAAAAGTGACTCAAAAGAGCAGTGGCTGCAGCCTTCACTCAACACACACATATCACATTCAAGTTAAATTGCTAGCTCAGATTGGTTTTCATAACTGTTAATATACTGATATTTGTTAACATGTAAAATTGTTGGTAATTTTGGTAGCAATAAATTCCAGTAGTGCTTTAATTGTTGTCACTTTCACAAATGTGTTGATTTCACAAGTGAAAAAGCAAGTACACAAGCCGTGATTGTTTAAAATTACGTAACTGATCATTATCAGTGTTATATTTAAAAATAAAAAAATTTAGTTTGTATTTTACAAATAGTCAACTATATTTTTCATACAAATCTAAATGGACATTTCAAATAATGTTTTTGCTGAGATGGGCAGTCAATTTCAGAAAAACATTAATTATTTTGTGCACTACATAAAGATTACGCAATGACGTCATCACGCAAAGTAATATGTTAATAAGAACGGTAACACGTTATAATAACTACACACTATGAATCATTTATTAAGCATTAGCATCTAGTGAATTCATTCTTTGTTTAGTATTAACTCTACATTAATAAATGTTAGTAAGCAGTTTATAACTGCAGCTACAAATGCTGTATTCTTGACTTATAACCACATTTATAATGTGCTTAATAATTTTACTTTCATACTTGGTTAATAATTAATTTTTCATTACTAAATTAAGAATTACATTATATATAAACCATTTGTATTTAAGAGTAGCTGGTGGTTTTTAAGATCATTCAGAATGAGTTTGTAAATGATTAATAAACTATTGAAATCAACGTTTATATATCTGATTATTCAGGCATATAGTAATGGTTAACTAATATGTTAATAAATGCTTTATTAACACAACTTCATGCAGTTTTGTGACCTAAAGTGAGGACTCTTTATACTTTATGAATCCCTTATAAATGACAATTAAAGGCTCGATATCAAATCAACAATAATCTCTGCAAGCTTATCTAAAAAGTAAAATTACTGTAGTTTAAACATTGCTGAAGTGTCAAAATGCGACATCAAATTGGATAAAAACAACAACAACAACAATATAATAATTTAACAATATAATAGGATGCAATGTTTAAACTGTACAGTGATTTTATTTTAGATAAAGTTGATAAAGTTAAGATTTATTTTTAATTTGAACAGTTTTATTTGTGTTTCTTCCAATGAATCAAAATTAATAAAGTTGTTTATTTTCTTTTTTCCTGTTTAGAATATAACTAAGCCTTTAATTGTCATTAATAAGAGATTTATAAAAGCATAAATAGTTCTCACTTTAGATTAGGTCACAAAACTGGATGAAGTTGAGTTAATAAAGCCTTTATTAACATGCAAATTAACTATTAGTATACACCTGAATAATAAGAATTATAAATGTTAATTTTAATAGCTTATTAATCATTTACTAACTCATTCTGAATGATCTTAAAAAACTACCAACAATGCTTAAATAACTAGTTTATAAATAATGCAATACTTAATTTAGTAATGAAAAATAAATCAATAACAAAGTAGGAAAGTACTAGTAATAAGCACATTATAAATGTGGTTTTAAGTCAAGAATACAGCATTTATAGCTGCAGATATAAACTGCTTACTAACGTTTATTAATGTAGAGTTAATGCTTAACAAATAATGAATTCACTATTTGCTAATGCTTAATAAATGGTTTATAGTGTGTAGTTATTATAAAGTGTTACCGTTTGATGTAATATAATACACTGAGCTTCACAGAGTAGAGGCATGACGGGCTTACGCTTGTCAGATACTATGTGGTGACGTCACTGATATGCAAATTAGAGTGTGACATCATCTGGCAACATTTAGTTACTTCTCTGGCAGGCTTTAGCTACTTTTCATTGGAAATACTTGGTAACATTGGCTGTCGTGTCCACTCGTTTTTGTCACAGGAGCAACAGCGAGGAGGACTGGAGGAGGACAGGCTTGATCTGGCTGATAGCGTCAGGATTACAGACTCTGAGGTGCTGTAAGCAAAAAGATATCAGTTCTAGTTGTTGTAAAAGGAAAAAAAACTCTCACTTTTATTTTTATTTCAGTGATTTTACATTTTAGTTTTCGTTTTTTCGTTCGTTTTCGTCAACTATAATAGCAACACAGTGCTGGGTTGGGGCTGAAAGGGCACCTGCTGAGTAAAACCTATGCTGGATGAGTTGGCGGTTCATTCTGCTGTGGCGACCCCTGATTAATAAAAGGAATAAGTCTAAGGAAAATGAATAAGTGAATGAATGATGAGATTTTTAGCAAGGTAATTGTAAAAAAGTTAAATGTAAAAAGTGGTCATACAACACCCCTGGGTTTTTTCAGTGTCCAACCACCCGACTGACCAGCCTGATCTCACGAGAAAACGTAAGTATTTTACGTTTTGACAGTTTAGTAGCTAATTCGTACGAATTCGTACAAGTTCAGTCGTACGAAATGGTACGATTTAAAAAAGAAGGCGTGGCAACTAACCCCGCCCCTAAACCCAACCGTCATTGGAGAATGAGCAAATCGTACAAAATTGTACGAATTAGATCGTACGAATTCGTACGAATTAGCCACTAAAAAAAAGTTACGAATTGCCGTGAGATTGTGTTGGACTGACTGACAAGGTACCACACAATACCTTAAACACTCACAGAAAAAAGTTACACAAAGTAACACTATTTATTCTGAATTTCATGGGGATTACAGAAAATAATCATATTTTGCAAATATTCATTCAATCATTCATTTTGGCTTGGTCCCTTTATTATTCAGGGGTCGCCATTTTAATGAGTTTATGAGTTTCTTTTGTTGTATTGTATGTATATATATATATATATATATATATATATATATATATATATATATATATATATATATATATATATATATATATATATATATCTATGCTATTTCAGAATTAATATGAGAATGGCTTTTTAACGACAGTTCAAGTAACGATATAGGGAAAGTCACTTTAAAGTGGCTAATATGCTTTTTCAAATATTGCCCTTCATAGTTAATTATAATTATAGTTAATATTTTGAGAAGAGGGTAGCAAGGTGGCTTACTGGTTGGCACTGTCACCTCACAGCAAGAAGGTTGCTGGTTCGAGTCCCAGCTGGGTCAGTTGGCGTTTCTGTGTGGAGTCTGCATGTTCTCCCTGAGTTGGTGTGGGTTTCCTCTGGGTGCTCCGGTTTTCCCCACAGTCCAAACACATGTGGGATTGGCCGTAGTGTATAAGTGTGAATGAGAGTGCATGGATGTTTCCCAGTACTAGATTGCAGCTGGAAGGGCATCCACTGTGTAAAGCATATGTTGAATGAATGAATATTGAGAAGAAGCGTTAATTTTTTTAGTTATTATTAAGTTTCTCTTTAATTCATTCATTTTCTTTTCGGCTTAGTTTCTTTTGTTCACACACACAAACATATATTTTGAAGAAAGCTGAAGATGAAAAAAACAAAGCAAAAAAAAAAAAAAACAAGTTGCTGCTTTGAAACAAGTGAAGGGAGAGTTCTTTAATTTGGACGCATTTATAAGTAATGTTCTAATATATTTAGATTTTTCCCGATCCTAACAAACCAAGCATTAATGAAAAGCTTTTTAAAAAATATATATTTGTATAAATGTCAATTTCCAAAAATGAACTCTTATGGCTGGTTTTGTGGTCCTGGGTCATATATTTTCACTACGGTGAGTTTATATGAAAGTCAACAGAAGTTCAGTGTAATGAGACTGTGAAACACACTATTAGACCTGCACTGCTGAACACAAAGAGCCACAGATATAAAACACATGGGTATTCCAGTGTTATCACAATAATGTGCACCACAACTCAACACTGCTATGCATTCAGCCATTGTCCTTCACAAATCTGAGAGGAGAAAACCATCTATATGCTATTCCTTCTAATTTTCGGAAATACTTCATTTTTTGGCATTTTGTGTTACTGGATAGCTTTGCCAACTTTGAACAAGTTATACTGAAGTGCTGTTTAAAACTAAATTTGCTCACAATTTAGTCCAGCTGAATAATAAATGCATTTTAATATATAGAAATCAGTAACGTCACTGCAAATACATTCTCTCGCAGGTCTACTTGAGATTGATTAATTGATTGATTTATTTGTGTATTTATTTATTTGTTGGATTTTCTGTATTATTTATTCATGTCTTTGTTTATTTATTTATGTATTTATTTATGTGTTTATTTGTGAGTATATTTATTTATGCATTTATTTATATATTTGTGTATTTATTTATTCATTTGTGTATTTATTTGTGTTTATTTATTTGTGTGAATATCTATTTATTTATTTATTTGTGTATATTTCTATATTTGTTTGTTTTTCTGTATTATTTATTTATTTGTGTATTAATTAATTAATTAATTTATGTTTTTATTTGTGTATACATTTATTTATTTGTGTATTTGTTTATTAGTTTTTCTGTATTATTCATTTATTTATTTATTTATTTATTTATTTATTTTTTAATTAAGTGTTTATTTGTGAGTATATTTATTTCTTTGTGTATTTATTTATTAGTTTGTTTTTTTGTAATATTTATTTATTTATATATTTGTGTGTTTATTTATTTATTTGTGTATTTATTTATTTGTTTGTTTTTCTGTTTAATTTGTTTATTTATTTATTATGTGTTTATTTAATTATTTGTTTGTTTGTTATTCTGTAATATTTATGTATGTATTAATTCATTTATTTATGTTTTTTATTTATGTGTTTATTTGTGAGTATATTTATTTCTTTGCGTATTTATTTATTTGTTTGTTTTTCTGTAATATTTATTTATTCATATATTTGTGTGTTTATTTATTCATTTGTGTATTTATTTATTTGTTTGTTTTTCTGTTCAATTTGTTTATTTATTTAATATATGTTTATTTAATTATTTGTATGTTTGTTAGTCTGTAATATTTATTTATGTGTTTATTTATTTATTTGTGTATTTATTTATTTATTTGTTTATTTTTTTGTTTGTTTTCTGTATTGTTTATTTTTTGCGTTTGTTTGTCTATATTATTTATTTAAACAAAATATAATGTAGAATTTATTTATTTATTTGTGTGTTTATTTATTTGTTTGCTTTTCTGTATTATTTATTTATTTATCTGCTTTTCTGTAATATTTATTTATTTATTTATTTAAATATAATTCAAATTTAAGATACTCAGTGTTTACTCAGACTGCCTTTGTTTCATTTTATATTTGGTTTTCATTTCTGAAACACTGCGGCTTAATATTCACAACAAATAATAATAAAATACAAACAATAAAGTTTTATTTGTTTTGTTTTTTACAGCACTGTTGATGAATTTTTAGGTCAATAGCCACTGTACAGAAAGCACAGACACAGTTTTGAATCCTGACAGCAATGTAATTGAACACGGTTTTCTCTCTGAATTTAGTTGCGCATTGCCAGTATGTATCATCAGCTCACTCTATATACAAACAAAATACAGACTTCCTTCAGGATTCTGCCCCTCTCTACCTCCAAGCGTCTTTTTAAATATAAATGAACTCAGTCGCTACATCGGTTTTCCATTCATACCGAAGCTGTACCGACTGCATCTCTTGTCATCCTACATGAAGGTGCCTGGAGGGAGTTCTGCTTTGCCGCATAAGGCCACACATACACACACAATATGAAAAACACACTGCAAAATATACATTCTCTTCCAAATAACTGCAGTCTTTTCCTTTTCTGTGTATTCTTTTTACTATAGAGTTACCAGATCTATGCTATTTCAGAATTAATATGAGAATGGCTTTTTAACGACAGTTCAAGTAACGATATAGGGAAAGAAAGTCACTTTAAAGTGGCTAATATGCTGTTTCAAATATTGCCCTTCATTGTTAATTATAATTATAGTTAATATTTTGAGAAGAGGGTAGCAAGGTGGCTTACTGGTTGGCACTGTCACCTCACAGCAAGAAGGTTGCTGGTTCGAGTCCCAGCTGGGTCAGTAGGTATTTCTGTGAGGAGTCTGCATGTTCTCCCTGTGTTGGTGTGGGTTTCCTCTGGGTGCTCCGGTTTTCCCCACAGTCGAAACACATGTGGGATTGGCCATAGTATATAAGTGTGAATGAGAGTGCATGGATGTTTCCCAGTACTAGATTGCAGCTGGAAGGGCATCCACTGTGTAAAGCATATGTTGAATGAATGAATATTGAGAAGCGTTAATTTTTTATTATTTATTATTATTTATTTATTATTAAATTTCTCTTTCATTCATTCATTTTCTTTTTGGCTTAGTTTCTTTATTAATCCGGGGTCGTTACAGTGGAATGAACCGCCAATTTATCCAGCATATGTTTTATGCAACATCCATACACACTCATTCACACTCATACACTATGGACAATTTCGCCTTCCCAATTCACCTGTACCGTATGTCTTTGGACTGTGGGGGAAACCGGAGCACCGGAGGAAACCCACGCGAACGCAGGGAGAACATGCAAACTCCACACAGAAACGCCAACTGACCCAGCCGAGGCGCGAACCAGCGACCTTCTTACTACACTACCTACTGAGGCACTGCGTCGCCCCTAAATTTCTCTTTTGTAAAGCAATTAAAAAGTTCCTGTTGTAGGGGATCAACCTACATTAAAAGATCGATCAGGAATTTATGTGCTCATTTCAAAGAATCGGTTCTTGAAGATTCGAATCACTTGATTCGACTCAATTGAGTCAGATTGAATCAGATTGAAAGATTCACATTTTATCTACCATTTGTCCTGCAAACAGAAGACATTGTATTTTACCAATCTTGTATAGATTATTCCCGTAGCCAACGATAATAACACCGTATTGGGTTAACTTTTAGCTAGGTAACAACATCTACAGCTCGAGGCAATGACTTAGAAGCACATAAACAAGAACACAGTTTTTACAAAATGAGAACAAAGATTTATTGAGCTACACTATACGATACATGAAACGAACTACGTAATAAACAAACAGACACACATACACATACCCACAGAGGCAGTTCAGAGGATGCAAAATGAGTTGACAACTGTCCCAAATTATTTCTAGTACTTCTTACTAGATCTTAGAATCAAGCCTGAGAAACCACGAAAGCAGAGATTTGGCTTATCTTTAACTGCTTAAGATCAATCTGCATCAGACCTGCAAGAGACGTTTGTTTGTGTTACTTGCACTTTCGCTGGAAGTCTTGAGTTTCCCTCGCCGGGCTGGCCTCGGGGAAGCACGGCGCTCTTGATTGGTTGGTGGCTTCAATGACATCCTTGGGATTCACTTGCTCCTGAGTGGAGGTTGTCCTGGGTTACCGCGATAACGGACTCTGCTGAGAATCTGTTTGCGGAAGTTCTTGCCGTTTCGGCTGTCCTGAAACTTCAAGAGGTTGCGTGGAAAGTTCGTGGTTACCCAATCGCATGGGTGTTTTTAAGTAACCTGGTCTTCCAATGAGCGGTTGCAATGGAGGGGCGGGGCCATCGTACTAAGGGTCAATCATTAACAGACTGCTTGTAAATTTCACATGGTGAAATCTCTTGTAAGTTTGTAACTATCTTACATTAAATATTACAAGACGAATACTGTTTGTACTACTATTTTTTTCATTTACACCACTGTATTGCAAATGTCACTAGCTTTCGTTTAGTACCAGACATCATACATTTCAGAGACATACAGAAGCTTTCATCTGCTATAAGGGTAAAACAACACATTGATTAACCTGGTTGGTTGGAATAAACGCAGCATATGAGGAAAACTATGGCATATTATTCAAGGAAACATCTGCCTTAGTTGTAACAAGATTGTCTTTAATTACATATGCATTAACTCCACAGACCCTTTGTCTCTACAAAATTGCACATCTGGCAGGATGTCCACATGGGAGTCATGGAAAAAAGTCTCGTGAGGCAGTTAGCTAGGTTTCCCACTGAAAATCCTGTAAAGCCCCATTGTTAGGTGATTAAATCATTTACCACATTTGGCACAGGGTTCCTCGAACATCTGTGGCAAAAGTATTGGTCAAAATAGTCAAATCAATTGGCTCTCTGTTATCGTGAGTGGTACAGTAAAAGCCCTCGAGCCAGTTCAATGATCAGACAATGTGGCGCAGATTCGAACTCGTGTTGATCACTGCAATATGCCTGTGAGTTCCTTCACTGTTAAAATCGCTGAAGCTGCAAAATTACAATAATTGTATACCTGCATCATATCACAGTCTAAATAATTACTGACTATGAGGCATGTGTAAAGCTTCAATTAAATTTTATTTACTTGCATAACGCATATATTAAGCAGACAAGTTTATAGTGCTGAATCATCAACAACTAATGAAAACATTAATGCAATTATAAATACAAACCTTTTGTATGCATACAAACTCTTTACCAACACATTTATTTATTTATTTATTTAATTTAGCTTGGATACTGTGTAGGCTCTAGTCAGGCACACTGAAAACGTGTTTTGATTTTGGAGTGCAATACCTAGTTCAACCACTGGGTGTCAATCTTACACACTGCAACTTTAATAATGAGAATTCTACCTTAAAATAAAGTGTGACCAAACATTTTCTTTTAAATCTAATTGTAAATCTCTGAATCAATGAATCAGCTTCAGAGTTCACTTTAAGAAAACGATGTAATGAATAATAAAAAAAATCTGTATGCTTTTCTGTTTTATGCTTTGGTTTGAAAAATGTGGCAATTAAATCAGTGTGTGACACACTTTAATTTTTGCTTTCAAATGTTTGAGAATCCCTTTAGAGGATAATAATTACTTCTGAAGTGAAAGGACATCATTTATTTATCAAAGCCTGTCAAATTGCCTAGTGTGTTCATTTGCATTACCCACTACAGTCGTTCCTTTACCCCACATCTGGTGTTGGCGGGTGTTAATTTCAAACCCTTCACATATCTAAGGAATGCTTGTGCATGCATAACATAATAAAAATCTCTTGCATATTGCATAATTGCACATACATATTAACACATTAACACTCAATGTATATCTATAACATTAATAGCCTTACTTAAACTGTAATGATAATTTCAATGATAAAAAAAAAATCAGTAAGCTTAAGGTTAACAGCATGTTTCTTTAATAAAGACGTGAGATAATTTAATACAAATTCACAAAAATATGAATGTAAATGGGGCGGCATGGTGGCTCAGTGATCCATGGTCACTGGTTCGAGCCCCAGCAGGAACAGTAGTGTTATATTGTTAGATATTGGTCTTGTTACCAGAAGAAAGGAGGCGGAGAACCGATGAAACTTTAAAAGTATTTATTAATAAAACGGATGGCAGTTCCTCACGGAGACTGCCGTCTAAATCAAAACAAAACACAACATAACTGTGTCCAGGCCTGGACCTCTCTCAGCTTTCTCTGCAATCGTTCTTCCTCTTATATACCAGAGCTCCTTCCATGGCATTTGAGGCCAGTGTGCACCGCATGTGCTTCTCATTATTCACTTACTTACCTGCTTCGTTCCGTTCCCACGGCTCTCTGCCCCGCCCCCTCACCACATACCCCCATCAAAGGCCGGGGTCACCCCATGGCTGTGCATACTTCAGAAGGGTTTGGCGCCAAAGCACCCGCGAGACCTATTTGAGATGGACAGAGAGAAAAGGAGATGGAAAAAAAGACAGTGTAGTCTGAGAGGGGGAAGAGAGGCAAAAGAAAAACTAAAAAAATTCTTGGCTCGGTTCTCCACACACGCTGCGCTTCGGTCCTCCACCAACTGAGGGTTATCGTTCGTGGTGCCTGGCCATGGCACTGCGATGCTCTTCTTTTGAAGTGCTTGCCTATGGCCTGCCACCGGCTGGCAGGCGACGGCTCCACTGGAACTCGGGTGTTCGGCCGTGAACCCCTGTCCCTTTCGCTTGGTTCCTACCCATCATGGCAGACGGCTGCAGGCTATTCCTCTTTTTGACAGATCGCGGCTGACTTCCCTGGACTTTGTCTGCGGCGGTAAGCCCCGTGTCTCTTGGCCTTCACATCGTGGTGGATGGTCACTTGATTGGAGTTCCGGGCAAAGGCTTGACTTCTTTTTTCCACCCCCTCAGACGGTAGCCGCCCCTCCAGGGTGTGGTGAACGGCGATAAGCTTGGTGCCGTGCTCACCTCGAGCTTCTCCGGGGGCAGACCCTGCTCACCCGACTCGATGGCACCGCATGCTCCTCAACGGCGTTGGTTTTCTGGCAGCTTGTTCCTCCCCCTCTCCTGAGTTTCGGCACCACTGTAGCAATGTTAGATATTGATCTTGTTATCGGGAGGAAGGAGGTGGAGAACCGCCGAAACTTTAAAGGTATTTATTAATCAGAATAAACCAAAACAAAATCCAACATAACTGTGTCCAGGCCTGGACCTGTTCCTCTGCCATTGTTCCGCCTCTTATAGTCCAGAGCTCCTAACATGGGATTCAAGGCCGGTGTGCGGCACAAGTGCTTCTCATTATTCACTTACGTGCCTGCTTTGTTCTGTTCCCCCACAGTCCAAAGACATGCGCTATAGTTGAATTGGATAAACTAGATTGGCCATAGTGCATTTGTGTGAATGTGAGATTGTATGAGTGTTTCTCAGTACTGGGTTGTGGCTGGAATATGTGTAAAACATATGCTGGAATAATTGGTGGTTCATTCCGCTTTGACATCCCCTGACTAATGGGACTAAGCTGAAGGAAAATGAATGAATGTAAAGGGAGTTTTTTTCCTTTTGTAAATGTAATCACATTTCCATTCATAGAAAGTGAGAATTAAAGTGTGGGATAAATCATGGTTCAAGCGATAAACACAATAAGGTTTGCAAATAAGGTTTCTGATAGGATTTTTAATTGTATTAAACATATTTAGATCACCAGTGTTCACTCTGAATGCATGGCTCAGATATCTAAAGCAGACTTGAGGATATGAATTTATGAGAAGTTGAGAGAGAGTAAACAAACTTTACACACGAAAATAAACCCATAAACAGTGAACATGTCCGTTTTTTATACAGTTTATTGAGGGTTCATTGATTTTCAAATCATTGTAACAGATTTTTGTTTGTGTCCATCAGTCCATATGCATCTGATGAGCCTCTGAGCATCAGATATATCGAGATCATTGATTTCTGGTGTGAGATATTGTTATGTCTCCACTGTGAACGCAAGCTAAGGCTTATAAACTGTGAACATGTGAACACACACACACAAAAAAAAATACTAAAAAAAGGAAGTCAATTGTCAGACTTAACTACATTATTCTTAATGAGATAATTTTCCAAAAAATGAAAATTAACTCACTGTTGATTTTCAGGCCTTTAAGAATTTCTGTGTTCTGTTCATAAATTATTTAAAAAAAGCTGAAAACCTGTGTATCCTACCAATCCTACTGCACCAAACCCAGTCTGAGCCGGGATCAAACCGGAGATTCTTTGTCAGCTGCTCTAACAAGGAGGCTAAAGACCATGGCCTCTAGTGTCTGTCACTAGAGCCCCTTTTGAGGTCATAAGAGTGAGGTTCACCTGCACAGCACTTCGCTAGCTGGCCTCCGTAACACTCACGCCCCTAAACCTCACTCCATCCCGGACGGGCCCCCTATGTATAATCCACTGGTCCTACTGCACACAAGCTGCAATGAGCTGGGATCAAACTGGCAATTCTTTGCATGTGAGTTGGTTGCTCTAACAAGGAGGCTAAAGACCATGGCCTCTAGTGTCTGTCGCTAGAGCACCTTTTGAGGTCAGAGGTTTGAGGTTTACCTGCATAGCACTTCGCTAGCTGGCCTCCATTACACTCACTCCCCCTAAGCCCTCACAACCCATCCCGGACAAGCCCCCACATGTAATCCACCAGTCCTACTGCAGCCAACTCGGTCTGAGCTGGAATCGAACCAGTGATTTTTTTTTTGCATGGGAGTCATTTGCTTTAACAAAGAGGCTAAAGACCATAGCCTCTAGTGTCTGTCGCTAGAGGACCTTTTGAGGTCAGAGGAGTGAAGTTTACCTACATAGCACTTTGCTAGCTGGCCTCCATTACACTCACCCCCTAAACCTCACTCCCATCCCGGAAGAGCCCCCATGTGTAATCCACCGGTCTTACTGCACCCAACCTGCGATGAGCTGGGATCAAACCGGCGATTCTTTGCATGGGAGTTGGTTGCTCTAACAAGGAGGCTAAAGACCATGGCCTCTAGAGCCTGTCGCTAGAGGACCTTTTGAGGTCAGAGGAGTGAGGTTTACCTGCATAGCACTTCGCTAGCTGGCCTCCGTAACACTCACATCCCTAAACCTCACTCCCATCCCGGACGAGCCCCCATGTGTAATCCACCAGTCTTACTGCACCCAACCTGCGATGAGCTGGGATCAAACCGGCGATTCTTTGCATGGGAGTTGGTTGGTCTAACAAGGAGGCTAAAGACCATAGCCTCTAGCAGCTGTTGCTAGAGCACCTTTAGAGGTCAGAGGAGTAAGTTTTACCTGTAAACACTTCACTAGCTGGCCTTCATTATACCTGCAACTATTTATTTCCATGGCAAAACAAAAAAAAAAAGCCAAATACCATAGAAGTCAATAGTTTTACAGGTTTTAATCCTTAAATGTGTTTAACTGAAGAAAGAAACTCAAAAAGGTTTGAAACAGTGAGTAAATTATGCATTTTTTGGGTGAACTATCCCTTTAAATAAATCTCCCGCTTTTGTTGGAACACTACAAGTATCTAAATATGAATTCAACAAATACTGAAGTAAAAAAAATGAGAGGCACAAACAGAAAGAAAAGCAGAGAGTTTGTCATTTGTGCATCTTCTCTAGTTCTTAGAAACTGGTGTTCACACACATTCATTAAACTTTTCTTTGTTTCTGTGTCTCCGTAATCACACACACACTCACACACAATCATACACAATGTTCAGTTAGAACAGCTAAAAAGGCCTAATTGCGGTATTTAGTCATTTCCAGGACCTGAGATGGAAAAATACACCCACCGGTCACTTTATTAGGTACACCTTATTAGTACTGGGTTGGACCCCCTTTTGCCTTCAGAATTGCCTTATTCCTTTGTGGCATAGATTCAACAAGGTACTGGAAATATTCCCCAAAGATTTTGGTCCATATTGACATGATAGCACCACGCAGTTGCTGCAGATTTGTCGGCTGTTAATCTCCTGTTCCACCACATCCCAAAGGTGCTCTATTGGTCCCCTACACCATTACACCACCACCACCAGCCTGAACCGTTGATACAAAGCAGGATGGATCCATTCTTTCATGTTTTTGACGCCAAATTCTGACCCTACCATCTGAATGTCGCATCAAAAATCGAGACTCATCAGACCAGGCAACGTTTTTCCAGTCTTCTATTCTAGCCTGTGAGAATTGTAGCCTCAGTTTCCTGTTTGTAGCTGACAGGAGTGGCACCCGTTGTGGTCTTCTGGTGCTGTAGCCCATCTGCCTCAAGGTTGGACGTGTTGTGCGTTCAGAGATGCTCTTCTGCATACCTCGGTTGTAACGAGTGTTTATTTGAGTTACTGTTGCCTTTCTATCAGCTTGAACCAGTCTGGCCATTCTCCTCTGACATGAACAAGACATTTGCGCCCACAGATCTGCCGCTCACTGGATATTTTCTCCTTTTCAGACCATTTTTGTAAACCCTAGAGATGGTTGTGCGTGAAAATTCCAGTAAATCAGCAGTTTCTGAAATACTCAGACCAGCCCGTCTGGCACCAACAACCATGCCACATTCAAAGTCACTTAAATCATCTTTCTTCCCCATTCTGATGCTCTGTTTGAATTGCAGCAGATCCTGTGGACCATGTCTACATGCCTAAATGCAATTCAGTTGCTGCCTAGAAATTTGCGATAACAAGCAGTTGGACGGGTGTACCTAATAAAGTGGCCGGTGAGTGTATAATTAAAAACAAAACAAAGTGGGGGAAAAATTAATCATTGTAGCTTTTTGATCGCCAATATAATCATAAACAACGCAGGGTTATACTGACTTATAATAAGAGCAATCTTTCCTTAAGGACCAAAAATGTGATATGAAAAACAAGTAACATTTGTTTACTAAGTGGCGAGTCTCAAATTATTATTTACATTATTGATTCATCACCAAGTATTTTTTTCCATAGCATTGCTTTGTAGTAACCTTTGCATTAGCCAGTAAAAGTACAAACCAGAAAGTGTAGAAATATTACATAGCACATTGTTAGAAAGGATCCAGTATTTACACGCAAGCACCCGACTCCAATTGGGTGTTCAGTAGCATTTCCATATTCGTATTTACATCTAGAAATAGTTTTTTTTAATATATTAAAATAAGCCCTAATGCCCAAGTTTTACCTTACATCGATTCCTTTTAATAATGTACACCGCTTACAGTTGATATCTTCTAGACTAAATCATACCAATTTTGATCACGAGTTGGCAAAGAAAGGCAAATTTAAACACACAGATCCAATGCAAATAATATCTCAAATAAATATACAGATGTTTTAAAGGGGACCAATAATGCCTCTTAATACATGTTGTAAAATAAATCTTTGATATCCCTAAAGTGTTTGTATGTGAAGTTTAAGATCAAAATACAACACACATAATGGTTTATACCTCTTTGAAACAGACCCTTTTAGGCTTTGATTCTGATTGTGCTGTTTTAGTGACTGTCGCTTTAAATTCAAACGAGATATTTTCAAAAGAGGGCGGAGCTACAAATGCCTATGTGTCAGCTTAGTGGCAGATTCAAAAACAAGACTAATATCTTATGCTTATGAGGGAGACACGGTCACTAATAGGCGGGGCTTTCCCCCTCTGATGATGCGTACAAAGGGAGAATGTCAATCAAAGTGTTTTTACATACTGTTTCTATTAAGTCTGATTATAAAAAATAAAATTAATATTCTTTAACTAATAGAAGCTGGTTATAGTCACAGACTTTTGCCACACAACTGTGTTTAAACCACATATAAACGTGATTTTTGCATAATAGGTCCCCTTTAAGCATTGATGAATGAATGAATGAATGAATTAAGATATTTTATAACACTTAATTGTTACATAATCACCATCATTATGAATATACAATCACTATTGATAACCTATTCCGTTAAATTCATTCACATATTTATGATTATGATTATAGACTTTTTATTACCACATTAATTTAAAACCTTATAATAGTAATTTATGCCAAGTTCCTTTGGTTATTTCGATTTATTAGATCACTTTAGCAGTAGGAAACGCCAAATTTATATTTGTTTTCAATGTATTGCATGCAGTGCGAGTTAGAGATGCATGATTAGACATGAGTTATAAATATGAACTTGATTTTCTGCATGCTTTTAAGTCCACGAATAACTAGTTTTTGATAATGTTTACTTAATGTAAACATTGTGTTGATTACTAATGATTACTTTCTTAAGCTTTAATAAAAAACAAGAATTTTGAAAAAAATTGTGTTGATTTTTAATCTAACAAATTTAATTTAGTAATGTTCAGCATAATTTGTTTAATTAAATTCAGCCCAAATAAATTGTTTAAAACCACTTAGAGAAAAAAAAATCATCTTTGAATAATTTTTTTCAGTGTTCAGTGTTGTTTCAATGCTGATTTTATGGATTTTTAAGTACAGAAAATAATGTTTTTTGATATGTCGATGTATAAACTGACAAACTACAAAGTTTTATTGGTGAACATGAGACTGTTGGAATTGTTTTTATCTCTACACGGCATTAAAAAAATCTTCTTAGAGTTTTTTGTCATGTTTCTCGTCCAAATATCTAGGAGTTCTTAAATTAAGAAGAGTTTTCTAGACAAGTAAAATATTGTCTTGTTTTCGGAAATAATTTTAAAATTATTTCAAGATTAAGTGAGTTCGTCCTTAAAACAACCTAAGTAATCTGCCCTCAAAACATTTTGTTTGCTGTTTGTTCAAACTACTTATTTAAAATGAGCTGAAACAACACATTTTTTTGGAGAACAACTTAATTGTTTTTTATTCAATCCACTTCGATTTGTAAATACTTGGTTGCAGATCGCTGGAGAATTACACACATACCACTTGATGAACTACAACTCCCATCATGCACCTCACACACCAGTTTCTGTTCTCTTCCTGATTACACACACAGCTGATTCTCACAAGGACTGATTTCCAGGACTATATATTCATCTCTCTCGCACACGTTGCTGAGTCTTGTTTTTCCTACGAACATTACAAAGTGTTTCCCTTGTTTATTCTTCCAGTGTTTTGACCTTTTGCTTGCTAACCGCATTTAGATTCTTTAGTCTGACCATTTCCCTGTTTTTGATTACATATATTGGCTTACCTAAATGCTTCTGTTTATCCCTGTTCTTGAACATCGACTACTCTTTAATAAACTGCACATGGATCCCCATCTCTGTTATCCAGCGACTGCTTAGTTACAATACTAATAAGCACTTAATTCCTTCATGTTGTCCCATCACAAATCAGCACTGTAAAAATTGCAAGCTCCTACAAAATTCATTCATGTTGCCTAGAACACAAATCGATTAAGTTAACTTAACTTGAATATTAAGCAATTAAGTTGACCCAACTAAATCTCAAAAGGTGTGTTGTTTCAGCTCATTTTAAATAAGTAGTTTGAACAAAGAACAAAACTCATTGTTTTGATTGAGCCTAGCAATAATTATTTAGCTTTTTAAAAGAAAAACTCACTTGTTTTTGACATTATTTCTGAAAACGACTCAATATGTTTGCTAGTCTAGAAAATATCTCTTGATTTAAAACTTTTTAGATATTTGGACTAGAAACAAAATGAAAACTATAAGTAATAAAACCATTTTTTTGCTATGTACGATATTTAATAATTAAAATATAAACTGTGGACCTTGACTGAAAAAAGTCAATCAAAAACATGCAGATTCATCATGACTAAATGTATTAAAAATTAATTGATTATGACTGGATGATAGTAATTCCAACATTACTAAAACAAAGAGTATAAAAAAATGCAATCAAAAGTAATCGTTAAATAAAGATGTGTGTGTCTATATACTTTCCTCAGTTACTTCTGGTCAGTATTGTGCTTTATCTCTTTTTTTCAAGCATTGTAAAGCTAAACTATATTCATATGCCCTTTTCACGGGTGGAGGATGCTGTTGGCTCTTTTACATGGAATTCGTCATTCATCAAGTATCATTTCTCCACCACGAGCCCCTCCATCCTTTAAATAATTCGCTCTTTTCAGTTCATTTCATATGTAAACACAGAGCTACTCTCTTCTTCTGAATTCAAAGAGTATTTTAAGAATCCTATACAAGATATTTACAATACATAACACAAAAGAAAATATTTCATTTTAAGTCTTTTTTGTTGTTTGTTTGTTTGTTTGTTTGTTTGTTTGTTTGTTTGTTTGTTAACAATGGCAAGAGGTTCCTTAACTGCTGGCTTATTAAAGCAAAATTAGTAGGAATATGTATAATGTTTGAAGATGGTTAAAGTGCCTGTTCATCTGTAAAGGCATACATCTAATAAGAAAGAAAGAAAGAAAGAAAGAAAGAGAGAAAGAAATTACACCAATTTGAAGGGATTGCAAGACAGCAGGCAAATACATAAGATGAAAAGAAATAAATAAAAGCAAATAAAACTATACATCCCCCAAGTACAACTGTATTATGTTTATATGTGTATATATATATATATATATATACACACACATATATACAACAGTGTTGTCCAGTTCTCGAATCTGATTGGCCAATAGCCGTGCAATACCAGCACTCATACAGCCACTTCGCCGCCCATATAGAATGACAGCAGATTAATAAACTCACTACAGTTTGAGAAATATTTCAGCGGTTGGACATCATAATGTACTCTTTTTGATGCTTTTTGCGTAAATATTTAGATTGCAACTATGCCGTTTATTTATAGGGATAGTGCCTATTTTAAATGTTTAAATTCAGTGCGTTTGCGGCCATCAGCCTGTCATACTGAGCAGAAACAAGACAGTTGCGCCACAAGATGGCAAGAGAGGCCGCATAATAAGTCCTTTGGGGGAAAAAAAAACTCAGCGTTTTCTTTCCAGCGCAATCTCATGGCAATTCGTAACTTTTTGATTTAGTGGCTAATTGGTATGATTTTGTACAATCTAAAGCTGCGGTCACACTGGGCTTTCCTCCCATAGACTTCCATTCATACGCACGCAAATGCGTCAGACCGGAAACGCAGGGTCATGCGTTAAGTTTCGCAGTTCGCTGCGGTGCAAAGTTCAAGCTTGGTGAACTATAACCTGCGAAATTGCATCACTTGACTGCGTGAGACCAATCGAGGATCAAAACAGGACCTCTCTGGACAGAAATTTAAAACATGGACCAATTGCTGGCTTTTTTAATGTCTAATCATCTAGTTTAATCTTTTCGCAGCGCCGCACGACAGAATTTCGCACACACAAACTCTGGTGTGACCGCAGCTTAACTCGTACAATTTAGTACGATATGCTCATCACCCAATGACGGTTGGGTTTAGGGGTGGGGTTGGGTGCCACGCCTCCTTTTTTAAAATCGTACATTTTCGTATGAACTTGTATGAATTTGTACGAATTAGCCACTAAACTAACAAAACGTAAAATACCTATGTTTTCTCGTGAGATCAGGCTGTTCTTTTCGTATTTCAAACTACAGCTGATCAAATCATTATAAAACAGATAAGTGACATTCTAAATCGATCTCTCTCTTTTGTATGTTGTTGTACTTTATTTATAGAAAAGTAATCTACTAGTGTTTGCTTTGGCTTTTTTGGGGTTAATTATTGTGATCTCCCGATTGCAACCGAGAAATACTGGGAAATCTCTGTAGACTTATGGCATTTCATGATGTTCAACCTTATAATCTTAAAATGTGACCAAAATCACCTGTTTTATCATTACTTTAGACATTACTCTAGAGAATCATTCAAATACTAGCTCTAAAGTGAATGGCGGAAGAAAGTAGTTCCTCATACAGAAGGATTTTTGAGAGGATTTTTGTTTAGTTTTCTTTTTTATACACACAATTATGCTGTCGAACTGTCGTATAATAACAATATGACCCGAGTAGCAGTGCAATTTGGCTGTATATCATTACTGGTGGCCACTGGCCTCAATCCAAAGCATGCCTCCCACCAGTGCCAATATACAACCATGGTCGCCCTGCTACTTGTGTGATATTGCTCATATATATATATATATATAAAATAAATGATGCAATAAATAAATAATCAATCAAATAAATAAATAATAGTTCAATTGGTTGCTTATAATGTTCTATTTTCATGATTAATTTTGGTTAAAATGTCTCTCATATTTGTTTATCTGTAAAAGTAAAACATGTTTTACATTTCTGCTTCGAATTTTCAAAAATTTCAGCACCTAAACCAATATTCTCACCAATATAAAACTTACAAAAATCTGATAAAAGTACAGTATTAAGTGTTATATTTTAATAAGCTATAACTAAGCATAAGAAGGTATAAAAATATGACAAAGTACTAATTGTGGAGATTCTTCTAAGGCCATACGACTTTCGATTTCACTGAAATTGTTGATTAAAACTCAAACATTTTGAGAAACGAATTATTCAGAAATCCTACATATTTGCCATTTTTAAATCAATTATCACAACTCTACTTGTATCTGCAGGTTATATCCTGTGTTTTATATATAATGCTATTGGGCAATAGAGAATAATTTAAATATGGTGCTCAAAATGCTTTAAAAAAAGAACACCAAGCTATGTTTTAATGTCAAATTGCTCCGATTAAATATTTTCCGTTCAATAAAACAATTTTCTTCGTTTAAAGATAAACTGATGGCAGCTATTCAACAGTAAGTATGTACTTCCAGTCTGATTAAATATAAAATAGATCAAATATTTATCATGTTTTGCCAGTGGCATGTTTTTTTTTTTTTTTTTTTTCTGCAAGCGCTCTTACAAATGGGAAAATGGGCTTCACATGACATTTACAACTCAAGTAAACTGAGTGCTCATGAGCCAAGATGGCAGCTTTCAGGTCACATACAGAGAAACTGCCACTGAGACCGATGGGAATGCTAATGGATAGACTAACCGAATATCAGATTAAATCTACAAGTGCTTTCAAATTTGAGTTGAAAGTTGAGTTGTTTGTGTTAGTGGGAGTAACACTCAACAGCATGGTGAAATTAAAGAGATAGTTCAGTGAGTTGAAATTATGGAATTGTTTGAGTTTCGTGTTGAACACAAAGGAAAATATACTGAAGAATACTGTGGGCATTGACTTTCATAGTACACTGTAAGAAAGTCAGTGATTTCAATGGTTAACTGTAAAAACTCTACAGTAACAATCCGTAATCTGGTTTACAGCAGGTTTCCGTAATACATACGGTTAATAACCATACATTCACTTTCTCAGAATTCCCTGCATAACACTTCACATTTTAAGCTTCTTTTGGTTGACATTACTATAGTTCTTTTTAGTTTTTTTGTGTGGAGTTTGCATGTTCTCCCCATGTTGGTGTGGGTTTCCTCCAGATGCTCTGGTTTCCCTCACAGTCCAAAGACATGTTGGTGACATGTTGGCTGTTGGTGAATTGGATGAGCTAAATTGTCCGTAGCGTATGAGTGTTTCTCAGTGATAGGTTGCAGCCGGAAGGGCATCCGCTGCGTAAAACATATGCTGGATAAGTTGGCGGTTCATTCCTCTGTGGCAACCCCAGATTAATAAAGGGACTAAGCTGAATAAGAAAATGAATGAAATTGTCTGTAGTGTATGTGTGTATGTTCTGGTCCTCCAGGTTGGGGCTTGAGCGTTGGGCTAGTGACTCACCTCGTAAAAATTAGATGTTACGAAACACCAATATGGTTTGGCTAAATATCAACTTCGATATTATTGGTAACTACATGTACTTATTTAAAACATTGATTGATTAATGAAATATGGCAATTCACCATAAAATAATGTAATTTTTTACGGTAATCCCACAACCCACTGCTGTTGCTTGTTTACAGTATATTAAAAATTTATTTTTTACAGTGTATTTTTTTGTTCCTACTATGAATGTCAAAGACTGCTTTTTTTCCCCCCAACATTCTTCAGAATAACTTGCTTTTGTGTTCAACAGAAGAAGGAAATTCTTAAAAGTTCATAACCACTTGAGTAAATGATGAGGGAAATTTCATTTTTTAGTGAGCTGTCCGTTTAATGACAGTGTTAGCACTGTGTAAACCGACCTAACCTGTGTAAACCAACCTATTTTGGTTTAACCAAAATAAACAAGGTTCGATAAAAGTGAATAATAAATTGTCTTGGGTAGATAAACTATCATCTGTGTGTAAAAGAATTAGAAAATACAACCTTATTTTAAAACAAATAATATGGCCTTATTCAATAGACCATTAAATCTTGAAAAAAAAAATGAAGGAAGAATTACTGAGTATTGTTTATGGGTGAAAAAATATTATGAAAGTCACTCAGCAGGCACAGGATGTCAACATGACGTTGGATTGACGCTGTACCCCAATGTCGTGGGGATGTTGAGGTTTGTTTGGAACTAAAAATCATGTTGACATCAGAACCCAACGTCAGGCCAGCGTCAACGTCCAACCTCAAATCAACCATATTTCAATGTCTAATGATGTTACAGCTTGACGTTGTGTGGATGTTACCACTATGACGTCTATCAGATTTTGGTTGCCATACCTGATGAATAAATGTCAGTATTTGACGTCAATATGACGTTGGTTTAAGATGTTGGCTCAATGTTGGATTTTGGTCACTTTCCAACACAACCTAACAGTGTTGTTATTGGACATCACAATAACATTGTGCTTAGACGCCAACTAGACATTTAATTTTGGTCATCTGACGTCACGACCTAAATCTGACCTAATATTAACGTCTTATGATGTTGTGTGCCTGCTGGAAAATGCCTGCCGCTTTTGCAACATTCTTCAAAATATTATGTTTTGAACATGACTGTGCTTTAGTTTTTGGGGTGAACTATCTCTTTAAATGGGAAGAACTAAAAGCGAAGTGCTGTGGATGTCCAGTTTTTATCTTAAGACTTTGATTTTAGCAATGATAAAAACAACCAATTTTCAAATGGACAAAGTCTTGTTCTAAGAGAAATATTAGAAAACAAAGTAAATAAATAAATAAATAAACAAACTAATGAATAAATAAATAAATAAACTAATGAAGGAATAAAAAAAATGAATGAATAAATAAATAAATAAATAAATAAATAAACAAACTAATGAATAAATAAATAAACTAATGAAGGAATAAAAAAATAAATAAAAAAAAGAATGAATGAATGAATAAATAAATAAATAAATAAATAAATAAATAAATAAATAAATAAATAAACAAACTAATGAATAAATAAATAAATAAATAAACTAATGAAGAAATAAATAAATGAATAAAAAAATAAATAAAAAATAAACGAATGAATAAATAAATAAATAAATAAATAAATAAATAAATAAACAAACAAACAAACAAACAAATAAATAAATAAATGAAATATTGAAAAATACTAGTGATTTTTTTTTGTTGGTTTTTTGGAGCAGGCACTGTTTGTTTTCAACCTCTTCGAAATATCTGTGTCAGCCAGCAATTAAGGTGACCTCGAGGCCAAAGAGAAAAAGTCCTGATGTGAATCTGTCAACATAAGTCCTGCTTGTATTGCAAAATCAAATGGCAGGAAAGCGGAAGAATATATACGGACATAAAAATAAGTGGCGCTTCTCGGCGGTGCCCCACTATCCAGTTAGTTGACATAATAAAGCCAATAGACAACATTGAAGAATGAAAATACTGTGGGGAAGATCATCCTCGACCATTTGTCGATCGAATTCACATCAGTTAAGTCAGGGATGGTGATTTTAAGCTGGGAAGCGCGCCGCCGTAGTCGACTCTTCTTCTGAGCAACATGGCGTTCCAGCGCATTGCGTCCAAAGTTGTGCCTGGCCAGGCCGGCTTTTCGGTACTGCAGTGTGGTGCTGTCATAGGCTAGCATGGTCGCACGGGGGTCACCCAAACCCAGGGTTAACTCTGATGTGCCCATTTCATTTTTGATCTCCAGGGGAGTGAGAAGGATGTTTTCATGGGGGTCCATCTAAGGCAAACAGATCGACCAATGGGTTAATGTCAGTAACAGTTTGTCAAACAGTTGACGTCAAAACTATTAGCCCTCCTGTTATTTTTGTCTTTTATCTCTTTCAAATATTTCCCAAATTATGTTTAACAGATCAAGGAATTTTTCACAGTATTTCCTATAATATTTTTTCTCCTGCAGAAAGTATTAATTACTTTATTTTGGCTAGAATGAAAGAATTATCACAAAACATTTTAAGGTCAATATTATTAGCTCACTTAAGCAATTTTTTTTCCCGATTGGCTTAACTAGGTTAATTGGGTTAACTAGACAAATTAGGATAATAAGGAAAGTTATTGGGTAGTGGTGCTCTGCTCTGTAGCCAACCAATAGACCATATTGAGGGATGTAAACAATAACAAAGGTCCTGATGTATTTCCTGTTTTACATTATAAATAATCATAGCTTGTGTCCAAAAAGTTCCACATATTAATAAATAATGTTACAATAGCTGTTATAACATCAAGTTATGATTGAATCGCCTCTTGTTACAGATATGAAATAGTTTGACAACAAGCAGGAAGTGTTCATAGGCCAATTAAATCAGCACATTGAAATGGTCTATAATAAACAAATAGGATCTTACTGAGGGATAGTTCATCCAAAATTGAAAATGTCCTGTTAGTTTTGCACCCACAGGTCATCCAAGATGTAGGACATTGTTTATTTTTCCTTTTTCAGTAGAACATTAAAGAAGATTTTGAGCTGAATTATATAATGGCAGTGAATGGTCACAGGTTTTTTTAGTTATTAAAAATAAACACATACAAATCCAAGCTCCAATTCCAAGGACCCCTACCTCTTGTTTTGTGCATTCACATGAAGGGGTAGGAGTGTCCCAATTCTCTTTGCCTTGATGGCGTAAAGCTAAAGGCTCAATAGGTCTTGAAATGGAGATTGAAATGGATCCACGATAGAAACTAGGGATGTCCTGATCAGGTTTTTTTGCCCTCGAGTATTGCCCTTATTTTTTATTTAATTCAATTTATTTTAACAACTTTGTTAACAAACAGAGCACTTCTGTGAGGTAGCTTGAGCAATCAAGTAATAAATAACATCAGTTCTTCACTTTTGGACTTTAGTGCAACAGTAAAACTAATAGCACCTCAAGTTAAAATACCTGGCAGGCAATCCCAAGTTTACATATCTCAGTTTGCTATGGCATCATTGTCATTGTTGATATTGTCATCATCAACTTTATAATACCTCCAGACCGCAGCCATATTCGCGTTTTCTGCTTCTAGCTGCTTCCAGGATCTACTTTGCCAGCATTTCATCAATAGGGTCTCTGCAACAATGGGATGTCATGCCGCACACGTTCCAGTTTCTGTGTCAAGAAAGAGGTTTAAACTCTGTGCCATGAAAAATAATGAATATATATATATATCTATATATCCCTTGTATGGTGTTCGAGTCTGTGAGATCCGTTTTCAGTTTTTTTTTTCAAACTAAAAATTAAACAATGAATAATTTTTTCAACCTGAAATTCATTGGCTTTGGCTTATTTTCTGTGAAGAGCATAAATCCAAACAAATTTTCCATGATCGCTAATGTACCTCCCTCTACACAGTTACATTGCATACAAGGTGTTCGGGTCCACTGGACCCAGGTTTAATAAAAGTCTTGAAAATGTAGGTACAGTCTTCCTACACTCTGTCTTCCTCCTTTCTGGTGCTGCTGTTTTCCACCCCTCTCCCTCCTGCTCCCGCACAAAGTTGCAACATTGTTGAAAATTCAACTATCAACACTGTCTGCTCTTACATTCCTGCACATTTTACCCTCTGTCTTGCGGGAACCAAGGTTTTTTTTTTTCTCACACCCTGTCCTATCTGCGCATTAGGGGCATAATATTATAAAAAAGACTTTGCCAGTGTGGTTCCTTATCACAACTGATCAAGATAGCCAAAAGATTATCTGCTGCGAGGGCCTTGCAATTGATTGTGGAAGAGAGAGGAGCTTCTGATGACAATGTCCAAGACCATGGTGGGAACAATACGGAAAAACAAATCTGTGGGTTTTATTTTTTTCATAACATTAATAAAAAATAAATAAAAAAAAAAACGAGAAGCACATTAATTCATCAATATGATTAACAAAGGTAAAGGGGAAAAATGAACCATGTTTACTGTTCATATGGCTTGTATTTGGGATGAAGTAAACATTTGTTGAGTAATTTAACATAAAATTGTTTGATAGTGTTAATTTGGAAAGCTAAAACTCTAGTGGGTCCACCAGACCCATGAACACTGGCTGAGTAACAAAAATACGAACACCACACAAGGGAGATATATATATATATATATATATATATACGGATATATATATCAATATTCCGATCGAGTCTGAAAACCTGATGATCGGATCTGGACATCCCTAATAGAAACCAAGGGATACTAAAATTTCCAAGAATATACACTAGCTACAACAGCAACATGGCTGTACACGCGAGTCAGCAGATGCACAAATTTAAGTTTTTTCTGGCATTATTAATAATTTTAACAACAAACATATGTTTTAATACATTCATAAAGGCGTTCTTGTTTTAAAGTCATGTAATAATTACAGCAGGCACCATCACTGATCTCATACGACAAAAGAGCTCGCAAGTTCTTTTCACACTCTGTTTTAAGAGCCAGGGGAAAGGGGTGAAAAATAGAATGGAGATTGGGCCATAATCAATGAAGCCAAATGATAGGTTTGTGTAAAAAATGTTATATTATTATAATAAGTACATGAATGTTATCTTTAATGTTAAAAAAAGTTTTCAGCACATGTGTGAATGTAGTCCGATTGTAATCTGGTCGCTTTTAATGAGAAAAGTCTACAAACTTTCTACAAAAAAGTCTAAAAAGTGCAGTCGCACATGTGCTGATATCTGTTTGACCAGGCTGTAAACTAAAGCTAATAATAGTGTGTCATCAGAAGCCATGACTATTGATCTGTACTGTTTGTATGTGCTTATTTTTAATCTAAAAGAACCCATCACCATTCACTGCCATTATCTGAATCGCCGAGAACCACGGATTCAGCTCACAATCTTCTTTAATGTTCTACTGAAGAAAAAAGCCACCTACATTTTGGATGACCTGTGTATGAGTAAATTACCAGGACATTTAAACCTTTGGGCTAACTATGCCTTTAAGGGGCTAATAACATTGACAATTGTTCAATAAATGTAAACACTTTTATTGCAGCCAAACTGAAAGAAAAAAGACCTTATCCAGAAAAAAAACTACTTTTAAAAATAATATTTTGACAATTTCTGTGAAAATGTCCTTGCTTTATTAAACATCACTTATAAAATGTTTGAATAAGAATAGAAATATCACAGGAGGGCTAATATTATTGCCTTCACATGTATATTCACAATTGATACCCAGCCAATTGACTACATTTACAAAACAAGATAACAAAATAAGAGAACAAATGTTGACTTACCTGCTGGTTTTTGTGAAAAGATTTAGGCAAATCAACACAGTATTAAACAAAGACTGAGACAAACCAATAACACTGAGACAAATTCCAATAAAGGACAAGCATATGGAAAGAGGTCGGTACACATGTAGATGTAATCCAAAGTATGGTGGTACAGATGAGGATATATATTATATATACAGTATTTCTCTGAAATTACAGCCTTTATTTGTTCGAGATGGATGCTCTAAATTGTTTAGAAAACTCTGTTAGCAGCAAATACAGTAAAATTCAGTAAATATTCAATTGTTTTCCTTCATTTACAAATTAAACGCTTTTTTGCTAAATTATATATTCACTAGAAAATTCATTGATCATATATTTAATATATAAGTCATGTTACCTATGTAAACATTTGCTTTGGAGAGTGGTTGGAGGGGAAAAGAGGTGATAATGGTAATGGAGTAAAGGAAAAGGGTGCCCTTCAAGAAATAATTCACCAAAAAAATATAAATAAAAATAAATCAACATTCTGTCATGATATATTCACCCTTGTGTCATTCCAAACCTGATTTATTTATTGTATTTAATGTCACATGAAAGCAAAGATTGGAAAGATTTTGAATACTGTGTCTGGAAGTGCATCCGCCGCATAAAACATATGCCAGAGTAATTGGTGGTTCATTCCGCTGTGGATAAATCAGGGATTAAGTCGAAGGAAAGTGAATGGTTTTAAAAGCACAGGCTCATTGTAAATATGTGCTTTATCTCACATTTTTGCAAAACCACAAAAACTTACTTTAACATACGTTTGGCTGCAGTTTCTAGGAAAATTGAACACTAGAGGGCAGCGTGACGCTGACAAATTTGCTCCTCTTTACACTAATGATAGTTACAGGACATATTAACAAAGAATAAAGTATTGTTTTCGTCTAGATCTTTGTGCAACACCAAATAAATACCATGAAAAAAATAGACAACCAAATGGACAACTTTTTTGGGCGCAATCAGTTTGCTCACTTTGTACGATGTTGTACTTGTGATTCAGATTGCTTGGATACAATTCAAGTTAAGCACGCTTCCACAAAAGAGATGAAAGCTATGCAAAATCTAGGTAAAGCTATGTGTGGTCGCAGTGCATTTGCTTTTGAAAACAGTATTGGTTGGGTTTAGCTTAGTAGTTCGCTAGGTGATCTGTACAAAAAAAAATGCCACCTCTTGTACATACACAAAAAGGTCATGTATCTGGTACGTTAAACCAAATTATAGACTGAGCCATGTTTCAAATGAGCCTGGGTTGCTTAAATCTTACCTAAATATGATCTTCTTGTATGTTTGGACAACACAAGAGTGTGTAAATCAGGGGTGTTCAAACTCGGTCCTGGAGGGCCGGCGTCCTGCAGATTTTAGATCCAACTTGCCTCAACAGACCTGGACGGATGTTTCTAGAAAGCCTACAAAGAGCTTGATTAGGTATTCCAGGTGTGATTGGGGTTGGAATTAAACTTTGCAGGACACCGGCCCTCCAGGACCAAGTTTGAGCACCCTTGATGTATATGATGACAGACATTGCTAGTTGGGTCAACAATTCCTTTTAAAAGGAAGCAAGGAATTGTAAAGTAAAGCCGGGTCTCAAATAAATTGGTATGCCACAACTCTCTTGATGAACATTTCCAGTACCTTATTTTTTGAATCGCCTAGTCCTAATGCTGCATCGTCCACAAAGATCGGTTCCCACATGGAGTCATGTGCGTCAATATCCCTCTGTTTCATTCTGGCATACAGACCATCGTCTCTCTGAACTACATTTCCCACCAACCACTGAAAGCATACAAAATCATCACTGTCAAAGCAGTCACTTTTCAAGAAAGGTGCTATACTGGATTTCTTTGCTTCAAGGTGAAGCCATTTGGTATTATGAATGCCTCTCAAAGAAAACCACTGCTCTAAATCTAAAGCCGTCCTTCAGTTTACTACATCTTAGCACTGACGAAACAGAGTTGCAACAAACAAAATAACCAGAAGTCCACTTCCCAGAGTGCTGTTGACTGATCCACTGCATCAGTGGTTAAAAAAATAATTGGGTCAGTACCCAAAAATGGGTCACAGATCTGTTCTAACAGGGTTTCAGAAAGCATTAACATAAACATCCTGGTGCCGAAGCAAAACCAGCAGAGAGCTCTTGATACAGTATGTGTGATATATACAGTTAATCCCGAAATTATTCTTACCCCTGACAAATTCTGACTTGAAGTTACTTTTATTCAACCAGATGGACAGTAAATGACACAAGATTCTCCCAAAAGATAATAAGATGATATACAAGAATTGGGGCATAGTGGTTAGCAGTGTCACCTCACAGCAAGAAGGTCGCTGATTTGAGTCCCGGCTGGACCAGTCGGCTTTTCTGTGTGGAGTTTGTATGTTCTGCCCGTGTTGGTGTGGGTTTCCTCCAGGTGCTCCAGTTTCCCCCACAGTCCAAAGACATGCACTAAAGGTAAATTGGATAAACTAAACTGGCTGTAGTGTATGAGTATGTGTGTGAATGCGAGAGTGCTTCCCATTACTGGGTTGCAGCTGGAAGGGCATCCGCTGTGAAAACATATACAGGACTAGTTGAGGGTTCATTCCGCAATGGCGACCTCTGAATTAGAGACTAAGCTGAAGGAAAGTGAATATATGGATGAATGAATAAATCAGAATTCGCCAGTGGTTCAGACTTGACTGTATAAACGATAACTGTTTTGATTTGGACGCCGTTATATTAGCTGATAAATATAAGTATTATTTGTTTTTGCATGATTGAAAAAGATCTAAATTTGAACACATACAGCAAACATCTGATTTTATTTTTTAAACTTCTTTACTTTAGAAAAACTGATTTCTGAACTTTATTAATCAGCTATTCTTTTCTATGGACAACTTTTTTTTTATATGAATAAAATATGTTGTGTGTAAACTAAAATAAATAATGTCAGTATAATAAAATAAATATCAGTAAAAAACAAGTCAGCAAGCATGTGAAGTAGTTCAACCAGTGGAATTAATACAGGATTTGTCGGCTTAACTGATTTATTGTTATCGGATCGATAACAAAAACAATAAAAATTGCATTTATCGATATTGATATGGCCACTGAAATATTGTGCATCACTTATATATACTGTATACAGTTAAGCCCGAAATTATTCATAACCCTGGCAAACGCTGACGTTCTTGCGTCTGAAGTTTAGTTCAAATGTAAATAAAAGCTTTTTTTTTTCACAACGATGCCATCGTGACGTGTGCCGTCTTGTTGTTTGGGAGAAGTAATTTCCGATTAAAAAATAAATACTTATTTCTGGTTGAATTAAAGTAGCTTTAAGTCAGAATTTTACATGGGTATGAATAATTTTGGGCTTGACTGTATGTTGTACTGTATAAGCAACTAAACCACTACAGTATCACTAACAGTTTTGTATCTTCTAAAAATCGTACATTACGAGCCTCCATTGTCCTCCATTATAACCAAGCAGCTTTTCCTTGTATTATAACATTTGAGTATTGCTTTTGATATAATATTTTGACTCTAGTTCGCTTTTGAAGTTGTACTGAGGTTTACTGTTTTTCAGCTTTTCTTGCTAAAGACAAATAAGTGATTCATACATATATCAACACAATCTCACGGCAATTCGTAACTTTTTGATTTGGTGGCTAATTCGTACGAATTCGTACGATCCAATTCGTACGATTTAGTACGATTTGCTCATCCCCCAATGACGGTTGGGTTTAGGGGTGGGGTTAGGTGCCACGCCTCCTTTTTAAAATCGTACAATTTCGTACAAATTAGCCACTAAACTGACAAAACATAAAATACTTACGTTTTCTCGTGAGATCGGGCTTTATATATACATTTTTAAAAAGTTGTATGCGTGTGTGTGTTTGTGTCACATTGTGTGTATGTGCATCTATACATCTATTAAAATCACAACAAGGCCTTGTCTAGACTAATATGTTTTTGTTTAAAAAATGTTTTGGCCTTCCATCCAGACCGAGATGGTCTTTTTATAAAACGAAAACCGCTCAAATCACTGTGCAAAGTAGATACATGGTGGACGATATTGTAAAGCGTTTAGATGCTGTCGGTTTTAACAGATTTATTAAAGATTAATGTCAGTTTTATAGACGCTCCATATTGCCTCTCTTCAAAGGACAGGGAACATTTACTGTGGTTCAGCGGCGGAAGCAGGCGACAGTTGATACATTTTGCAGTGACGTTTCAAAGAGACGGAAAGTAAATAAACAGCAGGCGGATATGACGCAGATAAAATCATGTGTACATGCGCAGTACATGAACGAAAGTGCTCTCAGTTGTTTTAGCATGGATGATGGAAAGCACTGAAAAACGATCGTGCACATGGATTCATCCGTTTTTAAATTCATCCGGATTAATGTAGATGTATCCCAATACTGTAATGTAATAATGTGGATGTTTTGTTAAGCTGCTTTGGAACGATACGTATAGTGAAAAGCACTGTACAAATGAACTTGGATTGAATTGAATTGAATCGAACAGTCTTCCTCTACCCCAACATAAACTCATAACTTGATTTCTTGCAGCAGTCAAACTATTTTCCAATACGACTGCATAATTACAGTGATGTTGGAAAAGAACCACTGCTTTCATTGACAAACAAACTAAAAAATCTCAGAATACAGCCGGTCACAATCAAGTCAGACATTGAAATTACAGTGAACATATGAATATAGACTAGACAGAACAATAATAACACTGGCCACAGGTAAAAGGTGTTGACATTGACATCGATTTACAGCAGCAAAGCCATCTGAATGCATTGAATTGAAATCCTGTGAAATGAGCAATCAAGTTTGTATCGTTCCATTCCATTATTCAATGTGTTTTAGCCTTCAGTGTAGTGATTTGCCAAACATTTTAAGTAGAAACAACTTAAACCAGCAGAATAAAATAATCCTTTGGTAACTCACAATAAGGTTCCATTAGTAATGTTAGTAATTAATGAGCAATGCACTTATTACTTAATGTACGCACAGTTTTTATTTAATATTAATGTATTATTAGCATGTGACATGAATGATTATTTTCGTTTTTTTGTTTAGTTTGACACTGTTTCCTTTTATCATCTCCTAATTACATCACCTTCTGTATTTAAGTCCCGAGTTTCTTCATTGTTCAGTATAAACTATGTAGGATACATGTATATTACTTTCATTTTACCTGTGTGGAAGCCCTTTTTACTCTTTGACACTACAACATTTCAGATTTAGGGAACTGGATGCTTATTAGCATGCATATTATTAGCATACTGACTGTTCCATGAGATGTAATGTTCATATTCTAGATCCCATAATGCTACACCATACCTAAACATAACTACTACAATAAGCTTCCTTACTATCAATAACAAGTTATTAGAATTTACGTATAGAAAATGTATAAAATATGGGATAAAGTACATCCAGGTGGTTGTTATCACAGAATAAAGCCCGGCAGGCTTATTGTATAAATAATTAATAATTTATTCTGTAGTAATGTTTTGACACAAAATGTAAAAATAGCTACGAAACATCGTTATGAGCTGTAATTGTTTAATATTATATATTTTAAATTAAAGGGAAAGCTGATAGAAATGAGAACGGCTGAATGAGGCATACACTAACCTATTATTATTTAGTCACAAGATGGCCGTGGGCATGGTTTGGTTGGTGTGTGGAAGGTTAGGCTGGTGTGGTTATTTGGGTAAGTTGGTGGGTTGGTGTTTGGTTGGTTTGTTGGTTGGGTGGGTTGGTGGTTGGTTGGTTAGTTGGGTGGGTGGTTGGTTGTTTAGCTGGGTGGGAGGTTAGTTGGATAAGTGGCTGGGTGGTTGGTTGGTTGGGCCGGTGGGTGGTTGTTTGGGTGAGTAGGTAGGTCGGGGGGGTAGGTAGATTTGGAGAGTGGTTGGTTGGTTGGGTGAATGGGTGGGAAAGTGGTTGGTTGGTTGGGTGGGTTGTTGCTTGGTTGGTTGGTTGTACATTTTGTAGTATATTGTGTAATACTTTAATTTTGTATTGTCTCACAGACACGTTCATTTTTCAAAAACTTACCAACTTAAACTGAACCGGAAGTTACTGAGACTTTGCTTTCAGTATGCCGATGTACTGAAAACTGAATCTGAATATTGAGTAGCAAATGGTCTTTCACTGAAAATGATCAAACTTTGATTGCATTGTCAATTGATTTGATTACCATAACAAACTTGGTTGGTTGATTGATTGGGCTGGTGGGTGGTAGGTTAGGTTGGTGTGTGGTTAGTTGAGTGAGTTGTTGGGTGGGTGGTTGGCATGGTTGGTTGGGTGGGTTGGTGGGCGAGTGGTTGTTTGGTTGGTTGGGTGGTTAGTACGTTGGGTGGTTGTTTGGTTGGGTAGGTAGATGTGTTGTTTGGTGGGTAGAGAGGTGGTTGGTTGGGTGAGTAGGTGGGTGATTGGATGGGTGTGTAGGTGGGTCGGTGGTTGGTTGTTTGGGAGAGTGGGTGGTTGGTTGGTTGGTTAATTGGGTGGGTGGTTGTCTGGTTGGTTGGGTTGTTGCTTGCTTGATCGGTAGGTTGTACTTTTTGTAGTAATTTGTGTAATATTTTAATTATTATTGTGTCACAGAGATGCTAAAAATATATACTTTTTGGTTATATACAAAATATAATTTGTGGTTGGTTCGTTGATTGTACTTTTTGTAGTATGTTGTGTAATACTTTAATTGTTTATTGTCTCACAGACAACTTTTATTTCAGTATGCCAATGTACTGCAAACTAAGTCTGAATCTTGAGTAGCAAATGGTCTTTGATTGAAAATGACCAAACTTTGATTGAATTGACAATTGATTTGATTACCAAAACAGACTTTATTTTCAGTGAATTACCCTGTGCAGAATCATCATTTTCCTTAATACTAACAATGTGCACTACAAAATAAATACACAGGGACCTTAAACTTTCCAAAATCATACATTTGCAGGCTTTCAAAAGACTGTTGCCTTGCTACTGAATAGCCTGAATGTATAAAACGTGTCATAAAAATCTATACAAAAATATCAGGTATGATTTTTTAAATACATTTTTATATTATCATTGTGAGGTATCAATTTCAAAAGACATTCAACATGATCAGGACTGGCAAATTTCTATACAATACCAGCTCATGAGGAGACCATCTGATGCCAAAACAAGTCCCCAATAATATCAATTATTAATCAGAGGGTCTTCTGATA
Organism: Danio aesculapii; assembly: GCF_903798145.1. NCBI lineage: Eukaryota > Metazoa > Chordata > Actinopteri > Cypriniformes > Danionidae > Danio > Danio aesculapii. The sequence continues at coordinate 4,058,199 of NC_079455.1, forward strand.
AGTTAGTACAATGTGAGAGAGATTTTACAAATTGTACCTGCATGAAAGGAATACAGGGCAAAGTCTTTGATGTCTAAACAGAACAAGCAAGTCTGCAGTTTGTCAGTGAGCACATAGGCAAAGAAACTGCTCTAGGCAGATGATCTGTTTGGCCATAGTAAAAGCAAGCTTGTTTGTCAGAGATCAAAGACAGCTTTTCAGAGGAAAACTTGAATTTTTCATTTACATTTATTCATTTATCAGATGCTTTTATCCAAAGTGACTTACAAATGAGACATACAACAAGCGATTTATCATGAAGAGGCCAATTATTTTGAGGAACACTAGTAATAAAAGGTTTCAGACATTGCTTGGAAAAGACATGAAAGCTAGAATAGAGAGGTATTAACGAAATGCAAAGTAAAAACTATTTTTGTTTATTTCATGTTTAGCAGAAGGGTTGGGTACCGAAACCCAGTGCCATTATAGTACCGGTACCTTTGTAACCGGAATGTACCGAACCGAATCAGCATATGAATTTTGGTGCCTAATTCCGGTGCCACTGGTGCTGCGACAAGAACGTAAAGCAGGTCGCACACCAGAAGCGCCGCTCGGCGACATTTTAGAATTCTAAACATAGGTTCCTATCAGGGTTCACACATTGGCACCGCAAGTCGGCGGCTGTCCACGGCACCCAGCCACGACTCAGGGCACTGTTCATATTTCTGCCATGCCACAGGGCGCCATCTGAATAGTTTTATTTTAAATGACATGCGAATCTGCGTGTCTAGTGGTAGTAAACTATCTGCTTCCGATTTCTGTATG
>NC_079455.1:4061502-4094002 GCF_903798145.1 Danio aesculapii
AGAAGATGTAGTTGACCAGCGCATACTCCAGCAGAGCCAGGAAGACGAAGACGAAACAGCCCATCAGGTACATGTCAATGGCTTTGACATACGGAATCTTTGGAAGAGTCTCCCGCAAATGTGTGTTGATGGTGGTCATGGTCAGCACAGTGGTTATGCCTGCGTTCAAAAGGAATTTACTGTTAAGGGTACATAAGACAAATAGTGCGAAACCCAAATACTTATAAATACTTGTGATATTTATACATATACATTATAGTACAGTATATAAACAAATTTAGATGTAAATAAATTATATCTGTGTCCTTTAAAGATATTTGTTTGTCAAGTGGGATTCAGCGAATTCAAAAACAAGTATACATTCATCAGAATTATTAGCCCCCTGTATATTTTGTTTCCCAATTTCTGTTTAACGGAAATAAGATTTTTTTATGAATTTTGAATAAATGAATTTCTAATAACTGATTTCTTTTTTTGTTGCCATGACGACAGTGCATAATATTTTACTAGATATTTTTCCCTATACTAGTATTCAGCTTAAAGTGACATTAACCAAATCTTGACTAGGTTAGAGGAATTTGGCAAATAATACTGACCTTAAAATGTTTATTTATTTATTTATTTTTAATAAAAAACTAGCCGAAATAAAACAAATAAGACTTTCTCCCGAACAAAAAAAATATAATAAGAAATACTGTGTAAAATCCCTTCCTCTGATAAACATAATTTGATAAGTGTATACTTAATTAATTATTAATTATTTGGAGCAATATTCTATAGTAAATGCATTATTGTTAACTTGGGGTGATTGTAAGGTATTGGAGAGTAATTCATCATTCCAGATATGGTAACACTTGAATATCTGTTGTCTTGTTGAATATTTGAATCATTACTAGTGTATTACTAAATTAGCTGTTAATGAAAACACAGGGCCCAATCATACACCCGGCACAATAAGGCGCAAAGCGCGTATGATGTGATTTGTTGTTATTTTCCTTCCAGCGCAACTGTATTTTTACTGTTATGCACCACTGAGGACACTTGTATATCATTGGAAAGGACTCCTAGACTCCATCAAGAAACTTTGGATTCATCTTCAATGCCTCCTCCTTCATCTTACCCCGGACATTCTCAATAATGTTCTTGTCTGGTGACTGGGCTGGCCAATCCTGGAGCATCTTGAACTTCTTTGCTGTCAGGAACTTTGATGTGGAGGCTGAAGTATGAGAAGGAGCACTATCCTGCTGAAGAATTTGTCCTCTCCTGTGGTTTGTAATGTAATGGGAAGCACGAATGTCTTGATACCTCAGGCTGTTGATGTTGCCATCCACTGTGCAGATCTCTCACACACCCTCATACTAAATGTAACCCCAAACCATGGTTTTTCCTTCACCAAACTTGACGGATTTCTATGAGAATCTTGGGTCCATGTGGGTTCCAATAGGTCTTCTGCAGTATTTGTGATGATTGGGATGCAGTTCAACAGATTATTCATGGGAAATCTACCTTCTGCCACTTTTCACAATGATCAGCTAGAAGTCAAATTATTATTAGATGCTCTTACAACTGAGATTGACAAGTCATGAAGTATATATGTATAAATATATATGTATAAATATGTTCTGTTAAACAAAACTTGGGAGATATTTGAAAAATACTAAACATTTCACTAGAGGGGTAACAATTTTGACTTCAACTGTACTTTAGTTTTCTGAAAGAAAGTCTGTCTTTTAATAACATTCTTTTTTAAGTTCACTTGAACGTGAATCTTGCTATGAATACTAAAGGGATCACCCTAAACCTGTCCTCATTTTAAACACTCTGTAAACATTTGTGCACCTGTGAGGAGGCTTCGGCTAATTCTTTTCTTTCCGCTGATGATTCAGAATCTTAAAAATATGTGTTTTTGTTGCTCTCAGATGGCAGAGTGGGAGTTAGGCATGTTAATCTGTGAAACACAAAGCCTGTCTAACCAGTGATTTACAAATGCTCCTATTATTGCATTGAAATATCCATTCTGTCTCATTATGACAGCTTTCCTGAAATTCCGTGACAGGTATTACAGAGCGTATGATGGACAAAGTCATTATTCTTCATAAATCATGTGTTGTTATGATTCACGCTGCAGCAGATGCTAAAGACGTCTGTCATTGAAAACGCTTTCTCGAATAAAAATTTCCTGCTCTAATTTTTTCATCCTCATGTCTTTTGGCTGGAAATATACACTCACTGGCCACTTTATTAGGTACACCTTACTAGTACTGTGTTTGACCCTCTCTTGCCTTCAGAACTGCATTAATCCTTTATGGCATAGATTCAACAAGGAAATATACCTAAGAGATTTTGGTCCATATGATAGCATCACACAGTTGCTGCAGATTTATCGGTTGCACATCCGTAATGCAAATCTCCTGTTTTTAGGAGGTGCTCTATTGGATTGAGCTCTGGTGACTGTGGAGGCCATTTGAGTACCGTGAACTCATTGTCATGTTCAAGAAACCAGTCTGAGAGTATTCATGCTTTATGACATGGCGCGTTTTCCTGCTGGAAGTAGCTATCAGAAGATGGAGACACTGTGGTCATAAAGGGATGGACATGGTCAGCAACAATACTCAGGTAGGCTGTGGCATTGACACGATGCTTAATTGGTACCAATGGGCCCAAAGTGTGCCAAGAAAATATCCCCCACACCATTACACCACCACCTTGAACCAAAAACACCACCAGCCTGAACCGTTGGTACAAGGCAGAATGGATCCATGCTTTCATGTTGTTGACGCCAAATTCTGACCTTAACATTTGAATGTGGCAGCAGAAATTGAGACTCATCAGACCAGGCATCATTTTTCCAATCTTCTATTCTCCAGTTTTGGTGAGCCTGTGTGAATTGTAGCCTCAGTTTCCTGTTCTTAGCTGACAGGAGTGGCACTGGTTGTGGTCTTCTGCTGCTGTAGCCCATCTGCCTCAAGGTTGGACGTGTTGTGCATTCTGAGATGCTCTTCTGCATATCTCTGATGTAACCAGTCTGGCCATTCTCCTCTGACCTCTGGCATCAACAAAGCATTTGCGCCCACAGAACTGCCGCTCTCTTGATATTTTCTCGTTTTTTGGACCATTCTCAGTAAACCCTCGAGATGGCTGTGCGTGAAAATCCAAGTAGATCAGCAGTTTCTGAAATACTCAGACCAGCCTGTCTGGCACCAACAACCATGCCACGTTTAAAGTCACTTAAATCACCTTTCCTCCTCATTCTGATCATTCTGATGAACTGCAACAGATCGTCTTGATGAACGATGAACATGCTGATTCCTTCAATTTTTTTAAAGAATAATGTCACATCTAGTACCATAATACAGATACGCGCGTGTGACAAAAACTTTCATGAACCTAATCAGACTGGGCTTTAAACACTTGTATTTGCTCATCCTATATATCACTCTGTCTTCTGTTAAATGCTACAGCGGTTTGCACTCGTGTGGATGAATGAGAGCAGGCCAGACAGCAATCACAAAGAGTGCTCTTTTATTCACACTGAGAAGCTCGCACGCTTTATGCCTACATCAGCCTTACATAATCACTAATGACAGGAAAAAAGTGGGGGCTTAGAAAGAAGAAAAACCTATAGAAAATGTGTGTTAAAAATGACCAAATCAAATCAGTATAAATGTCTGTCAATATGCTTGATTAAAGATTTTAGGAGAGTATTTGGGCTGAGTCAAAAAAGAAAAAAAAACCTGTTCTGAGAATTTAACACAGTTATAGGTCATTTAAAGAGGTCACTGGCTGCTTACTGGCTTTATACTGTTGAAGTCTTCTTATAATGTTATTGAGATTTTAGGCAGTTTTTGGGCAGATAGATAGATAGATAGATAGATAGATAGATAGATAGATAGATAGATAGATAGATAGATAGATAGATAGATAGATAGATAGATAGATAGATAGATAGATGGATGGATGGATGGATGGATGGATGGATGGATGCTGTAGATAGATAGATAGATAGATAGATAGATAGATAGATAGATAGATAGATAGATAGATGGATAGATGGATAGATGGATAGACGGACGGATGCTGAAGATAGATAGACAGACAGATAGACAGACAGACAGACAGACAGACAGACAGATAGATAGATAGATAGAGAGATAGATAGATAGATAGATAGATAGATAGATAGATAGATAGATAGATAGATAGATAGATAGATAGATAGACGGACGGACGGACGGACGGACGGACGGATGCTGAAGACAGACAGACAAACAGACAGACAGAAAGACAGACAGATAGATAGATAGATAGATAGATAGATAGATAGAAAGCATCTATATAGACACAGACAGATAGATAGATAGATAGATAGATAGATAGATAGATAGATAGATAGATAGATAGATAGATAGATAGATAGATAGATAGATAGATAGATAGATAGATAGATAGATAGATAGATAGATAGATAGATAGATAGACGGACGGATGGATGCTGAAGACAGACAGACAGACAGACAGATAGATAGATAGATAGATAGATAGATAGATAGATAGATAGATAGATAGATAGATAGATAGATAGATAGATAGATAGATAGACGGACGGACGGACGGACGGACGGACGGACGGACGGACGGACGGATGGATGCTGAAGATAGACAGACAGACAGACAGACAGACAGACAGACAGACAGACAGATAGATAGATAGATAGATAGATAGATAGATAGATAGATAGATAGATAGATAGATAGATAGATAGATAGATAGATAGATAGATAGATAGATAGATAGATATTACTAGCTATCTACAGTGAAATTGCAAAATATTTGTTAATATATATAAATGGAAAATATCTAACTCTACTGACTGTCATTTCCCCTATAGAATTTCAGATATTGATGGTCAATTTGGGATTTTGTGACAGTATCGGATTCATTTATTTATTTTTTTGATGACCTGCTCACATTTATATACTCACATCCGATTGTCTGTATTTACACAGCACACGGCAAAAGGCGCAACGACCAGGAAAAAAAAAGAGCGGTCGCAGACTGACAGCTGATAATAAAAAAAAAAACGCTCTTTTCTCCATTCCGATAAGCCATTCTCCATTTTGATAAGTTGTTTTGCGATAGTTTACGACTGAAATGTTCTCATTTGGCCATCTTCTTTTAATCTAGGCCTTTTTAAACCAGTAGGCATCTTAATGTAATGTCCATGGCGTGATTTATGCACGTGATGTATGTAACAGTATTATTTTATCTTGATTACATGGTGGATGTTGCACTTTCTTTCTATCTCGTGACACCCTTAATATATACAGTAGCTGTAAATACCATACTACTTGTAAATTAAGATGAAATAACAAAACAAAGCATTATAAGTCCTTGATAAATCATTAAAAACGTGTTAACAAGCTTTATTATCATGTTGTTAGTGTGATTAAATTCATAATTCATTTTTAGCCATTTACTTAGCACAATTTTTTAGCAACCCCCGAATCACAAATTTTTAACCCCTGGCTATGGCCTAGGGCAGGGATGGGCAAACTCGATCCTGGAGGGCCGGCGTCCCTGCATAGTTTTGCTCCAACCCTAATCAAACACACCTGCTTGTAGTTTTCTAGTGATCTTAAAGACACTAATTAGGGTGTTCAGGTGTGTTTGATTAGTGTTGGAGCAAAACTCTGCAGGGACACCGGCCCTCGAGGATCAAGTTTGCCCATACCTGGCCTAGGGGGTCAAAAAGGGGGCTAAGAGAGAAACTAGTAAATTTATTAGAAGTTTTGTTTTTCTTTTACCTTTATTCACAAAATTGCTCAAAACAATTATATTGTTTTTATATGTTATTAAATGTGTGGTAAGATTGTGCTAAAAGAAGTATAAATGACCACTGATAGAGTACGCTCCCTTGGCAATGCCGGCAGCAGCACCATATAGTGGATGAACTACATACGAGGAGGTCAGATCAGGAGAGAATACTGCTGTGCTATAACAGGAGACACAGGAGAATGGTAGGTGGACAGGGAAAGGTACAGTAAGTGGAGTGTGTCTGACAGCTGTGTGTGGAGGCGGAACCAAGAGAACAGACAGTGCCAATCCAGGTGTCCAGAACTGAATTGATATATGCTGAATATGCTACATGTCAATGCTTTTCTTGCCTGGTTAAGATACAGTTCGAGCTGAAATATCACATAAATCATACTTACTGCATATAGATCTATATAGTAGTGAATATATAGATTGTTTTGTTAGATCAGTGCCTACCTAAAGCGACCCTGGCAGCCGAGGCATCATAGTTGATCCAGAAGGATACCCAGGATAGGATGGTGATTAGGATGGAAGGCATGTAGGTTTGCAGAATGAAGTAGCCGATGTTTCTCTTAAGCTTGAAGCTCAGGGAGAGGCGAGGATATGAACCTGTTCGAAAATAACCCAGCAATGAGATAGTGTTAGCAAGATTTATAAAATGCCGTTTGTGCAACTTAATTGTTTTGTGAATTGTTTTTTTGTAGGACCACCAGCATCTTATTGTGTACATAACTCTGTACTGTATGTAATGTTCATATTTGGGCTTTGAGACTTTGTAAGCTCATAGGATGTACAGCTCAACACATAATAAATGAATGCAGTTTATTGAGTTTAACCCTGTTAGCTTTGTGTGTATGTGTGTATGTACAGTTGAAGTCAGAACTATTAGTCCCCTTTTGAATTTTTTTTCTTTTTTAAATATTTCCCAAATGATGTTTAACAGAACAAGGAAATTTTCACAGTATGTCTGATAATATTTTTTCTTCTGGAGAAAGTCTTATTTGTTTTATTTCGGCTAGAATAAAAGCAGTTTTTAATTTTTTACAAAAAATTTTAAGGTCAAAATTATTAGCCCTTTTAAGCTATATATATATATATATATATATATATATATATATATATATATATATATATATATATATATATATATATATATATATATATATATTTTATTTTTTTTTTTTCCATAGTCTACAGCAGTGTTTCCCAACCCTGTTCCTGGAGCCACACCAACAGTACATATTTTGAATGTCTCCCTTATCTGACCCATTAACTTCAGGTTTTGGAGTCTCTTCTAATCTTCTGATGAGTTGATTCAGGTGTGTTTGATTAGGGAGAGGTTGAAAATGTGCACTGTTGGTGTGCCTTCAGGAACAGGGTTGGGAAACACTAGTCTACAGAACAAACCATCGTTATACAATAACTTGCCTGATTACCCTAACCTGCCTAGTTAACCTAATTACCCTAGTTAAGCCTTTAAATGTCACTTTAAGCTGTATAGAAGTGCCTTGAAAATATCTAGTCTAATATTATTTACTGTCATCATGGCAAAGATAAAATACATCAGTTATTATAGATGAGTTATTAAAACTATTATGTTTAGAAATGTGTAGAAAAAATCTCTCTGTTAAACAAAAATTGGGGAAAAAAATAAACAGGGGGCTAATAATTCAGGGTGGCTATTAATTCTGACTTCAAGTACATACAGGATTTTTTTTTTTTAATATATACAGTTGATCAAACCCAGGCTCATTCGGAAAACGTACTACTATATACACAGGGTCTCCGTGGATAAAATGTTTATAAATCAATTATGATAAAATGAAGGCCCTTAAAAGGTATTAAAAAGTCTTAATTGTGTCTTTATGAGGTTTTAAATTTTGTTCAAGCGTTGTCCAAAAGTGTTTCACTCCAAAAAAATGCTCAATTGATTTATTTAATTACTACTGTCTATTAACAACTGTTTATTAAGTTAAAGGTTTGATACTGATTAGAACTTGAAGTGGCGATGAGGTCTTAAAATATTCTGAGAAGGTCTTTAAAAAGTCTTACAAAGGTATTGAAATTATGTTTAGGATTCCGGTATATACCATGACACACATCTGTAGAGCGTCAAATACTTCCCTGGAGGTATGTTTTATTGCAAGATTGTTTTCGTGAATCCACCAGAGGCCGCTGTGTATGCTTTTTGAGATCTCAAATTTCTTCACGCCTGTTGTTCTTGTGTAAATCCACCAGAGGCCACTGTTGACTGACTGACTAACTGACTGATCGACTGACCCACCCTCCTCCTTCCCTAAACCCAACTAATAGTGTTTTCAGAAGCACCAATTGACCTGCCCACCCACTTATCTAAACCCAGCCGACTGTTTTCAAAAGCAATCCAGAAAAAGAAAAGGCCTCGCCTGATCTTTACCACGTTTTCAGATTTTACCACATTCTCACCCTGTTATTTACTAGTTTATTTAATTTTTTGGGCTTCAATTTTTGTCTTACTCGCTTTCTAAAAACGTTCTTCACCAGACTTGAACTCCGTCATTGTGGTCAACATATCTCGACATATTTGGCAAGCTACTAGACAAACTAGTAACAGCGGGAAAGCCGGCCATACGGACATAAGTGGTCAGCTGGTAAGCGCGAAAAAGAACGGCATCACACCGCCCCGTAGTGTTCGTTTTAAAGACTCCTGGCTACAAAATTCGCAAGCTATCTCCATAAATGTATATAGGGTTATGTTGTATAGCCTATGTTGACTTTATCACGCTTAATACACAGATACTTGCCACAAAACATAAAAGTTAGACACCATTATTTTTCTGAGTAATCTTATTTTATTAATTCTTTAGTTAAAGTCAAAGCTGACTGAAATGAAAACAGCTGGATGGAGCATACACTAACCTACATATTATTAAGTCACAAGATGATGGACAATGTCATGCTCTCAACTTTGTAGGGATAGTTTGGGGATTGTCACGTACTTCCAGTTCTAACATAACAAAGCAAGTGGATGTTGCTAGATCGGATATGGATGCGGCCAGAAGTTAACGAGATTTATTTATATTATTTATGAAATTTCCCATTCATTGTATTTTATTAACGTCTACCCCCACCCCAACCCTAAACCCAAGCATCACAGTAATGTAAAAACAGTATTTGTACCGAGTATTATTTATTTTATCTATTAAATTACCCAATAAATTGTATTTTTAACTCCTACCCCCACCCCAACCCTAAACCCAACAGTCACAGTACTGTAAAAATATTAATTATTGTTATACAGTGTCATAAAAAATGCTGCTATATTAATGTGCATATCGCACTACTGGCCGTCCGTGTATCCGATCTAGACTTTACCAAAGCAAGTTCAATAAATAAATAAATGAGTTTGATATGGAGGAACTTGGCTGTCCTGCACCAAGTCCTGACCTCAACCCAACTGAACACCAGTACAATTATTGTATCAATAAAACATTTATGGAATTAAAATCTTTTTTTTTGCACTAAACTTACTACATAGCATCAGACAACAGTTTTACATTATGTAACCCCCCCCCTTCCCCACCTACAGCGTAATATTAAAAAGTGCATCATTTTTTACACACATATATTTTATATCAAATTACATTGTTCTTTAAATACACATTATGTTATGACAATTAATATATGACATAATTTAGCACAGTTGTGAGTTTATTTTCTTCATGCTTCAACAATTAGAACATATTTATCTGCATGGTATTCTCCTGCAGTCTATTCTCTGAATGCATTAGTCTGTATAGGGGTTTCCTGGAATGTTAGATGATTCATGGCTCAGCCCTCATCACTTGTGGACTATCTGCGTGAGAATGTCTTAAGGCAAAGTGTATGAATGAAACATACAACACAAGACATTATACGCACCCCACCATATTTTGGAATAAACAATGAATAAAATGTACTCATCTTTACCTAAATTGAGTGAGAAGTGAGAATCCAAATATATTTCTCTGTAGTACACACATAGGGACTAAAATGTTCTTAAGGATGTTGTTTAGTATGAAGGGCAGTATATATGTTTGTTCTCTGGACTAACAAATCATGCTTTTCACTCTGCCAATCCCACGGACGAGTCTGGGTTTGGTTGCCAGGAGACTGCAGTGTGCCAAGTGTAAAGTTTGGTGGAGGGGGGATTATGGTGTGAGGTTGAGGCTGTTTTTTCAGCGAAGAAAGTATAAATCCTTCAGCATACCAAAACATTTTGGACAGTTTCATGCTCTCAACTTTGTGGGAACAGTTAGGGGATGGCCTCTTTCTGTTCTAACATAGAAAGCAAGCTCAATAAATAAATGGATGAGTGAGTTTGATAGGGGAGAACTTGACTGGCCTGCACCAAGCCCTGACCTCAACCCAACTGAACACCTTTAAACTTTAGACACCTTGTATAAGTGTCTAATCTCACAAATGCACTTCTAGAAGAATGGTCAAATCTTCCATGAACACACTGCTAAAGTTTGTGAAAAGCTTTTCCAGAAGAACTGAAGATGACCTCAACCCGACTAAATACATTTAGACCCGGGGTGCCCAAACTCGGTCCTGGAGGGCCGGTGTCCTGCAGACTTTAGCTCTAACTTGCCTCAACACAATTGCATGGATGTTTCTAGAAAGCCTAGTAAGAGCTTGATTAGCTAGCCCAGGTGTGTCTGATTGGGATTGTAACTAAACTATGCAGGACACCAGCCTCCCAGGACCAAGTTTGGGGACCCCTGATTTAGACTAAGACTGTGAGTCAGGCCTTTTCATCTGACATCAGTGTGTAACCTCACAATAAAACTTCTAGAAGAATAGTCAAATACTTCTATTTACACACTCCTAAACTTTGTGGAAAGCCTTTCCAGAAGAATTGAAGATGACCTCAACCCAACTGGACACATTTAGACTAATGCTGTGTTCAGACCAGACGTGGAAGAACCATCAAGCACAAGTGATTTACATGTTAAGTCAATGCAAAGACGCGAACAGACATTCAGTGCGATACACGTGAATGAGGCAGCGCAAATGACATGATTCGCGTGAATGAAGTGGCGCGAGTTGAGTGTTTTGCGTGATAGATGCGCTTATCACGCGAATTACTGGAGATGGAAAATCTGAACTTCAGCAGACATTCGCGCCACATTAACCAATCAGGAGCTTTTTATTGTAGGGGAGTGATTATGACGTAGTGCCTGTTGTTGGTGTCCTGGGGGAAAATCCTCCTGCCAACACCGGACAACAGTTCATCAAACTGGGCTCGGCTCAGTCGGAAGCACCACTGACAGCTTCCATCATCCAGGTATAGTTTCTGGAGAAGTTTATAAGCTCACAGAGCTGGGTGGACCTCAGAATGGATTTAGTAGACTCAGCCACGGGTCCAAATAAATCGATGCTGTTTTTCATAAACCCAGCTATTCTCTCAATAAAATCCATGATAGCCATTTATAAATGAAGCTAGAGTCACCGGGCAGAAAGAAACCAACACAATCTCACGGCAATTCGTAACTTTTTCATTTAGTAGCTAATTCGTATGAATTCGTACGATCTAATTCGTATAATTTAGTACGATTCGCTCATCCCCCAATGACGGTTGGGTTTAGGGGTGGGGTTGGGTGCCACACCTCCTTTTTAAAATCGTACAAATTCCTACGACTGAACTCGTACGAATTCGTACAAATTAGCCAATAAACTGACAAAACGTAAAATACTTACGTTTTCTCGTGAGATCAGGCTAAAAGAAACCCCACCCATAATGCGAATCCGCGTCTGTTGTGAAGTGAATTTGACGCGCGAATGAAGCGGATTTGCGGACACACATACACTATGGCCAATTTAGCTTACTCAATTCACCTATAGCACATGTCTTTAGATTGTGGGGGAAACCGAAGCACCCGGAGGAAACCCAAGACAACACCAGGAGAACATGCAAACGCCGCACAAAAATGCCAACTGACCCAGCCGAGGATCGAACCAGCGACCTTCTTGCTGTGAGGCGAACATTCTACCCACAGCGCAACCGCGTCGCTCATAACTTTTAAATGAATTTTTTTTCAAAACAAAAATCTAAATTTGTGATTATTTGCTCACATTCATGTCATTCCAAAAAAAATTGGTTCATAAGGCTGTGTGAGTTAGTTTGAATCGATCGATTGATTGATTGATTGATTGATTGATTGATTTCATGCTCTCAATTTTGTGGGAACAGTTCTGGGATGGCCTCTTCTTATTCTAATATAAAAAGCAAGCTCCATAGATAAATGGATAAGTGAGTTTGAAAAGGAGGAACTTGACTGGCCTGCACCAAGCCCTGACCTCCACCCAACTGAACACCTTTATTTTTATTCTTATTTATTATTATTTTGATAATTTTTCCTGCAGTAGGCACTATATCATGAATTGTTGTTACTTAGCTGTGGACTATTTTATCTGGGGTCTGCTGCAGGCATGGTATGACAAAGTTCCTAGATTATGCCAGAATTAGACTATAGTTTCTAGCCATATTGACCTAAATAGCAACTTTTTCTTTTTCGCTTTTATTAGTTCATGATGTAACTTTTTTGATTTTTATGATCAAGATGCTAATAAAAGTCTAATCCGATTCAATAGTCTATGCTAAGCTAAGCTAAAAGTGTTCTCAGAACCAGAGATTAGCTGAACGGATTCAAAAATGGTTTATCTGCTTAACTCTAGGTGCCTATTTTCAAAAAGAAGTGAAGTTTTCCTTGGTAGTGCTGTTGAAGCTGAACACCGTCTTCATATTTTCCGACTAGCTGAACCAAACATTATTTCCGAAGGCTGCGTCTACAGCTAACCTCCTGACTTGCATGACAAATTCATGAATATGAAAATGTAGTCGATGAATAAATCAAGTGGTCACACAACATTCTGTTAAATAACTTATAAGAACACCCTGTTTCTTGTTTTCCGTGTGTGTGTTTTTCATTTTTCAGGCCAGGGTTATTTCGTATAACTGCTGGGGGCTTGGGATACCACTAGCCATGCCAAAACGAGACGCTCATAAACTTGGTGTTTACTTCTCTACTAGGCATTTTCAATGAATGATCTGCTTATTGACTGAAACTGCTTACAGAAGCAGAACTAGCTGTATGTGTAGTACATGTGGTGTGTAAATGGGTGGGGGATTTGACCACGAAGTGCCCTAATACGTAAGTGGGGCAAATACGTTTTGTGCATTTGCAACTTTAATATTTTAACAAGCTGCAAGCCTGGTCTTTTCAAGAAGGTGAATACCACATGGTACAATTCTCAATTGATTCCTAAAGTGTTCTGTAGTTTGGTTACCTGTAGAAAACACAACATTTTTAGAGATGAGTTTGTAGTCCACTATGGAGAACTGAGGAAGCTCTATCCTTTCAACGCCCGTTACCGCATGGTTGCCGCCTCGCCAGTAAAACTCAATGTCATCTGTGGTGTAGCCATCTGAAAGAAGAAAACAGACAAATATTAAAACACATATGAGAGTCTCGGGCATTGAATTGAAGCCAAATAAACATTCATCCATCCATTTCAATCAAATAAATTCAAAGCATATACAAACCTTTAGCAAAATATTACAATAATCCACTGCGAAATGAAATGAACAACCCACTCCTTTTAAATCCTTCAATTTAAATGTCAATTATTGACCATATACAGTATGTAATATACTACTACCACTACTAATACATTTTTCTGTCTCAACTTAGGACAGTTTAATCTCGCAATCACAAGCCCATTTTACAAATGAACACATACTGTATGAGTGTGTTGTGTCACATGTGTTGGTCTAAAGTTCTGGGATTAAATTGACATTAAACAATAGTCAACAATAGTCATCAATTTCAATCAAATAACATTAAAAGCTTACAAAAACCTTCAAAATAACCCATTAAATATATTCAACCCGATATATTCATCAATTTAAATATAAATTATTGCAGAATTGACCATATCTGACATATGAGCGCATAAGTACTACTACTACTAATACACGTTACTGTGTCAGTTTAGGACAGTAGTCTAATCGTGAAATTCCCACCCCATTTCATAAATGAACACACTTGTTTCTGTTGAGTCATATTTGTTTGTCTAAATTCTTGGGATGAAAATGACATCAACAACAATAACATCAACAATAGTCATCCATTTTAATTAAATAAATCTAAAAGCACGCAAAAACCTTCAAAGTAGTCCATTCCAAAATGAACTTAACAACCGAAACTATTTTAAATGCATCAGTTCAAATATCAATTATTGACCAATTGACCATATCTTACGTATAAGTGCATAAGTAATACTACTACTAATATTAATATGAATAAATCAACCAAGGCTCATTCTGAAAACGTATCGCTATATACCTTTCTGGAGAGCGTCAAATACATCCCAGGAGCTACGTTTTTAGCAGTTTTTGTTTTTGCAAATCCACCAGAAGCGGCTGTGTATGCTTTTTGAGATCTCAAATTTTTCTCGCGAGTGCCATTCGTGCCTGCTCTCTTCGAGTAAATCCACCTGAGGTCACTGTCAACTGACTGAATGAATGACTGACTGATCGACTGACCCACCCTTCTCCTTCAAAAGCACCAAGTGACCCGCCCACCCACCCACTTCCCTAAACCCAACCGACAGTTTTATAAAGCAATCCAGAAAAAGAAAAACCCTCGCCTGATTTTTACCACGTTTTTAGATTTTACCACATTCTCACCCTGTTATTTACTTGTTTATTTTAGTTTTTGGTTTCTGTTTTTTAGTCTTTCCGGAACGTTCTTCATCGCACTCGAACGCCGTCATCATGGTCAACTCCTCTCTGTGTCTCAAGTCCGCCAACGTACGTGGCAAGCTACTGAATAAACTGGTAACAGCGGGAAAGCTGTCCATACGGAGGTAAGCACAAAAAGAAGGTCATACCTCTCTATAGCGTTAGTTTTAAAGACAAATGCAGCCATACGTACTTCCGACCACATAATTCGCGATCATCAGAAATGTATATAGGGCTACGTTTTCAGAATGAGCCTACGTTGGAATAAATCTTACTGTCCCAACTTATAACAGTATCTCTAATCATGCAATTCCCAGCCCATTACACAAATGAACACACCCATTGTGTGTGTCTGTTGTGTCACATTTGTCGGTCTAAAGTCGTGGGATGAAAACGGCATTAAATAAAGTCAGAAAAACAACAACATTGTTCCTTCCATTTCAATCAATTAATTTAAAAGCATACACAAACCTTCAACATATTACAGTAATCCATTCCAATATGAAATGCATCAATTTAAATGTCAATTATTGATCATATCTGATATATCACTGCATAAATAATAATAACAACTACTACAATAACAATAATACATCTTAATATTCCAACTTTTGACACTCTAATCTTGCATTCTCAGCCCATTACACAAATGAACACACACTTGCGCATCAAGTTGATTAGTTAGTGACCCAAAAACAAGATGTTCATGAAGCTCAGCAGCTGTTGTGATGTTTGGGCAGATGCCGCATAATACATTAATACATTCTGGGAATAAAATAAGTAACATTTTTTGTAATTTTCAGAAAGTGAACGCACTTATTTGTTTTAATATTCATCTTTATCTATTTCTTTTTTCAGGTTAAAAAACGTTACGCTACAGCAAACAGTGTCTTTATTCATTATAAGCTTTGCATATCCATAATTTAACATGCTAAATCATTTAAGGGGCGCTAAGATGTGAAGAATTCTAAATGATGAAAAGTGTAATCAAGTTCAAGCCGTGAACGTTTGCTACATTTGCGAGGAGCTCTGAAATCAAGCCTGCGCTATGGGTCGTGATATGAAGAATTCTCCGATGTAATAACAACAGAGGAACGTGTCTGTGCCACATGTTGTTGTCTGAATCATTATTTTACTTGTATTTTTTCGGATCTGAGGTCAAGCTGAACCTGTGTTATTAGAGAGCAGAGGATAAGCACATGCAAGCCTTAGGTCAAACTCATTGTCAAGTCAAATCATACGGCACTCCGTTTCTGACCTCAGACGGAGGAAAAAAAAAGCCGTCATAAATATTCAAGGAAAAAACATGAGATATTTTGTTTGCTTCGGTGCTCGCTGTGCTGAAAAGCGACAGAAACACGAACAGCCAGACCCATGTAGTCCAACCATAAATGATTGAAAAACATCTTATTGTATTGGAGCAAACAACGCTCCACTTCAGACCATGAAAAAAAATCTCTTGGCCTTGCATAATCCACCCGTGGATGATCCTCTGTGCGACTGTAAGTTGTCAGACCGACGGCCAAAACACAAGAGAATAGTGTATTATATGAGAGGAAAAACATCAAAAGGAAAAGTAAAAGGGGGAGTAAACTGAGGCACAGTGTTCCCACTTATCCAAGCCACAAAAGGTTTTGAAGAACCAGGTTGTATCATCAAAAAGGAGAATTAGAATAGAATTTTATCCAATATACAGAGTATATATATATATATATATATATATATATATATATATATATATATATATATATATATATATATATATATATATATACACACACACAGTTGAAGTCAAAACTATTAGCCCCCCTTGAATTTTTTTTCCTTTTTCAAATATTTCCCAAATGATTTTTAACAGGGCAAGGAAATTTTCACAGTATGTCTGATAATATTTTTTCTTCTGGAGAAAGCCTTATTTGTTTTAGTTCTGCTAGAATAAAGGCAGTTTTTAATTTTTTAAAAACCATTTTAAGGTCAAAATAATTAGCCCCTTTAAGCTATAATTTTTTCGACAGAACAAACCATCGTTATACAATAACTTGCCTAATTACCCTAACCTGCCTAGTTAACCCAATTAACCTAGTTGAGGCTTTAATGTCATTTTAGGCTGTATAGAAGTCTTGAAAAATATCTAGCAAAATATTATTTACTGTCATCATGGCAAAGATAAAATAAATCAGTTATTAGAAATGAGTTATTAAAACTATTATGATTAGAAATGTGTTGATTAGATATATATGTGTTACACACACACACATATATATATATATATATATATATATATATATATATATATATATATATATATATATATATATATATATATATATATATATATATATGTATATATATATATATATATATATTTATATGTATGTATATAATGCATATATATATATATATATGTGTGTGTGTGTGTGTATATATATAACACATATATATCTAATCAACACATTTCTAAACATAATAGTTTTAATAACTCATTTCTAATAACTGATTTATTTTATCTTTGCCATGATGACAGTAAATAATATTTTGCTAGATATTTTTCAAGACTTCTATACAGCCTAAAATGACATTAAAGCCTTAACTAGGTTAATTGGGTTAACTAGGCAGGTTAGGGTAATTAGGCAAGTTATTGTATATATATATATACACACACACATACACATATATATATATATATATATATATATATATATATATATATATATATATATATATATATATATATATATATATATATATATATATAGTTTGAGTCAGAATTATTAGCCCTCCTGTTTATTGTAAATGTTTAAACGTAATTTTTAATTTTAAAATCACTACTTTTTTTTTTTATTTGTGTTTTCCAAACTTTTTCTGATTTAGTTTTGTATATTTATACCTGGTTTGAGTCTCAACTGACTCTTTTGCAACCCAAGGCATGTATCATAAATAAATCATATAAACATTTGCATATTTTTCAATAATATTACTGAAATTAATATAAAAAAGTAACACACATTTGCAAAAGTAAATAATTAGACTCAATTACGGGCTTAACATGCATTGCATCACTCTTTCCTGCTAAAGTAAACATTACATCACACAAACATGACATCATATTGTTTTGCAGTGAACGTTGGCCTTTGTGTGGTTGGTTGGGCCATTCAAAGCCACTTAACTCCATTTTTTCTATGTCATTGAGTCTGACTTAGCAAATTAGCTTTTGCCGACGTTCCTGTCAAGGCTCTTACATCACTGCATTTGAATCGCTCCGCTAGCAGTGAACCCACGTGCACAGGAACTCCAGGATGAGGAGGAGGAAGAGGAATCGTGTTAGGCTAATTCTACAGGGATCGGTTACAAAACCCAGTGAATTGCTTTGTTGCATTAGACGGCTTCTTAGCTGAAATAGAACCTCTTAAACGGCTGACTTGGAAGGCTGTAAGATTGTGCAGCATTCAAAGCACATTTGAGATTCAACTCAGAACTGATTGCAATATAGTCTGCTGTTAGCATTTTGTAGCATTAAGTGAAGACAAGTTAACTTTATACACAAAATAAATCTGTTCAACACCACAGGTTAAAGTAAATACAAAAGCGGTTGTAAAGCAACTCTAAAAAAGTTTTAATGTCATTACTTAACTCAAGTTGGTTGAGTGTTGCCCATATAGTAAAATATATATTTTTTCCTGGGCAAAATATATTTTAAATATATGGTAAGAAGATATTGTATCTGTGTTGATCAATAAAATATATTTTTGACATGTTTCTAAAGATATTTTATAGTAAAGGTAATATAAATATTTATATATTTTTAAGTGTGTTGATTGGTTGATGTGCAAATGAAAATGTGTTGTTACACATGAATGTATTTGGACTCTTGGACTGAAATACAGTATATGGAGGGCATATCGTATCACATATATATGTAAGGCCGAGTGCCTTAGAGGCCCACCAGTGATGATATACAGCCATATCGCACTACTAAGAGTGTTATATACATTTATACAACAGTTTAGCACCATACTCATGTATATAAAATAGAAAATCAAACACAGAGAGTCTCAAAAATTCTTTTAGTATGAGGAACTACTTCCCTCCCCCATTCATTCACATCTGCAGCAGACCATCAGAACAGCAGAAACTATTGCTAAATCACCAATAGCATTTTAGAGTTAGCATTTGAATGATTCTCTTGCGTAATGTCTGAAGTGATGACAATTTTAGATTATATGATGAACATTTTAAGATTATAAGGCTGAACCGCATGAAATGCCATCAGTCTACAGAGATTTCCCAGTATTTCTCTGTTGCATATTGGAGATCACAATAATTAACCCCAAAAAAGCCCAAGCAGAGCAAACACTACCAGATTACTGGTATAAAAACAGCACTACAACACACAAAAGAGAGATCAACTTAGAATGTCACTTATCTGTTTTATAATGACTTTATCAGCTGTAGTTTGAAATTTAAAGAAAATTATTCTCCCCTAAAAACTTTTCATGCGGCCTCTGTCACCATCTTGTGGTGGAATTTAAACCATCTTAGCTCTTCTCAGTTTGACAGGCTGCTGGCCGCCGACTAGCTGAATCTCTGAAAGTTTAAATATTTAAAATAGGCACTATCGGTTTAAATAAACAGCATAGTTACAATCTAAACAACCACATTCTCGCCTGAAAAGCCTCAAAAGTTTATTATGTTGTCCAAAAGCTGGGATATTTGTCAAAATTATGATCTGCTGTCACTCTATGTGGGCGGAGTAATACAGAAGGGTGAAGAGGTTGTACAAGTGCTATTATTGCAGAAAATTGCATAGCTATTAGCCAATTAGATTTTCAAATTCGAGAACCAGACAGAACTATATATATATATATATATATATATATATATATATATATATACACACATAAACACCTATATATTTATTTATTTTTTGCCATATTTTTTTCTATGCTTGGTTCAATTCTGTCTAAAGTATAAAAAACTTCTTTATTCAGTTTTAAGCAGCTCTACAAAAAGCTATAGTGTTGATATGCAGGTCACTTTAGTTGAATTATTATAAAATTCAGTTCTATCGAAGTGCCTCA
Organism: Danio aesculapii; assembly: GCF_903798145.1. Lineage (NCBI taxonomy): Eukaryota > Metazoa > Chordata > Actinopteri > Cypriniformes > Danionidae > Danio > Danio aesculapii. The sequence goes on from NC_079455.1 coordinate 4,081,163, forward strand.
AAACTTGTCAATTCTGAAAGACACTTGATTCAGCTAGAAAGCAGCTCTACAGCAGACAACACTGTGACTAGTCAGCTTAAGTTGTGTTCTTAGGATTTAAAGTACTCTTAAATTGAAGCTAACTGTACAACCTATGCTGGGGTAGCATGGCATTTATAGACCTCCACCTAAATATGAATATTTAAGTAACTTGAAGGAAGATGCTCATTAGATTTTTCCTTTCGAAGCAAGACCATTACACCGAGTCTGTGTACCAGAACCACTTACTTTGTGTGTGCAATGGTGCATTCAGCTGCAGTTCTTTGGGTTAATGTGCTGTCCTTCAGCCTCTTACAGAGTTGAACACAAGTCTATGACCAGTTCTTATGTTCACGTCTTTATCAAGATGTTTACTATCCATGCGCTTCTAAATGCAATGGTTTCTACCTCAAGATGCACTGCATTACATGCCTGGAAGCATTAGGGGAAGCTTTATTCCAAATCATGCCTATACTCTCATTCACTATTCCCTACGTTAGTCCATTAATATAGTTCACTTATTACTGGTTACTGGTTTATACATGTCTCAGATGGATTCGATTTTAAATTTCTTGGTCAGACACCATGACAGTTACTTAAAGGGCACCTAGGTTACCCCTTTTTTTAGATTTAATATAAGTCTTTTGTGTCTCCAGAATGTGTCTGTAAAGTTTCAGCTCAAAACACCCATTTATTATTTATTTATAATATAATATTATTTATTATACCATATAATATTATTTATTATATACCTTTTACAAGATTCTATTTTATACATTTTTGCACTAGGGGGCGTTTTTGTCATACTGCGTCTTTAAGGCTAGTCCTCCCCGCCCACCATTTCTACGTGCCTTTCTGCAGAGGTCTGCATTCCTGCAGCTGTACCGCGGGAGCTGCAGGACCCGACCAGATTTCTTGCGCCGCAGGAGCGGCCGGTAACTGGTGTAATTTTGGATGGGAGCGGGTGGTCTAACAATATCGCTCCCGACTCCAAAGCGAGTAAGCACGCGTATGTATGTGTGTGAATGAAAGAGCGTGATGCTGTGTTTAGCTTGATTGTTGCTGTCTATGTGTGTGTGTGTGTGTGTGTGTGTGTGTGTGTGTGTGTGTGTGTGTGTGTGTGTGTGTGTGTGTGTGTGTGTGTGTGTGTATGCAAATGAGAGAGAGCTTTGTGTTGTCTGTGTGTGTGTGTGTCACTTGCTTGGTGCTTATGTGTGTGTGTTTATACACAGCTTGTTATAGGCTGTCTGGACTCTGTATAGCTGGGTGGTTTTCGGTTTTGTTCACCCCCCTGGGCGCGGCGGGAAGAAAACGGGGCGGGGCAAGCAGCAGGACAACAAATGCTGAATATAAGCAGGAGCGGTTGGGTTCAGGCTAAAACCTGGCGGGAGCGGGATTCAAAATTTAGTCCCGCGCAGCTCTCTACTTCAGAATGTCCACTAGGGTTTCAGACACCACTAGAAATGGCTGATCCCTCAATAGGGCACTATTTAAAGGTATGGGGATATTTTGGAAATGGCTGTGCTGAGCCCATGGCTCATGCTGTCACAGCTGGTTAATGCACAGATCTGGTGGTAAACATTAGGAACTCTCACTTACCAAGGACACTCACTTACCCTGAAATTTTTGTTTCAAACGAAAGTGTTGGCCTATCCTACAGAACGGTCAGGCTCTTGATTGATATGGAGGATCAGATGTCTATCACTGCATCAGAGGGCATGCTGTCATTTTCTGACAATGAATACTCTGTGCTTTTACCCCCGGTGGTGCCTGCACAGCCTGATCTTGACATGATCAGGGTAGATGTGGCAATGGCACCTGCTCTGCGATAACTAGGCGATAAGCTTGGTCATAACCTAATGTTAGATGGTAAAAACCACACCACACAACAACCGCAAAACGTTATGCAATTTTGAGTGTGCCTCACACAGGTGAGTGGGCTTGACAAACCACCTGTAGAAAACACACTCTTTCATCTCTCTGACACTTTAACCTACCCTTGCTCCAGTTTTGCACCAGACACTTTCTTACAAGAACTCCATATCTCTCTCTCTAAAAAAAAGTGTGGTTCACTCAGGTGAGTGGGCTTGACAAACCACCTGTAGCATCCTGCCTCCTTATGCATCATTCACACTAGCAGTGACTTTGTAGCTGCCTGTCGCACTGGGTGGTGACCTGCTGCAAACGCAGGTCTGTGTAGATATCTACAGCACAGATACAACCAGCCTCTGGGCGAGAGGATCCCATGAGCTCTACTAGTGCTCCTATTGGCTGTTGCTCAAAAAGTCACTCTTCATTTGCATAAAGTTGAAGGATTATCAACTTTGTTGCATCGCTCGACACACCCACCTAGATGGAGGTTGCCGGAAGTCACTCACCTTTCGTTGAAATGAACGGTCGCTTGTCGCTTTGCCGCTGCGAGTCACTTGTAATGTGAATGAGGCTTTACTTTAGCAATCCTGGGATTTGTCATAAAGAGACCAAACACCTTCTTTTCCACAGTGCAGGGCTGGGGATGAAAATACATATTGTCACAAATAAGTTTCCACAGTCTCTGGATGTGATACCCTGGGTGTGACCGGTGAAACACACGCTACATTCTCCCACAGCTTCGGGGTCCATTTTGCCAGTAGGAGGTTGTTTCTTTTGTGCATCTGGCACCTCCATGAGTACTTCAGAGTCAGATAAGTGGGGAGGAAACATGTACAGTGTCACTCTTGCTGTGCCATTCTCCATAACACAAAGATGCATCTGCTTGTTATTGCTTTGCAAGTAAGTTCCCCAGCCGGTGAACCCTAGAGATCTCTGACTCGGCGGAAAAGATGCTTGGCCCAGTATGTGAGTGTATGCTTGCTGGTCAACTCTCAGTGGAGGGCTGGTGTTGCAATTACATACACAAAAGAGGGGTTTCCAAAGTCTCTGTATGCGATAACCTGGTTGCAACAGGTGAGTGATGAGCTGTCTCTTCACCCACAGCCACAATGCCCATTCCTCTAGTAGCAGGAGATTGCTTGCAGAGAAACTTTCTCGTGTATCTCAGACTGCTCGACTTGTTCTGCTTGTATGAGGTCTATCATCCTAGCCAGTGCTGTCCAGCCCATCTCATTGGCTTATTCAGATGATCCGACTTGGCTATACTATTCAGTTCCTCAAATGCCCTTCAGTTCAGTTCATAAGCATACAATTCAAGATCATCTCAGCTGCCTCTGTCTTTTTCAAAGAGACTGCTGCCCTCCTGGTGAAGGTTAAAATTGAGCTGGTCCTCCAGTCAAGATGAAATGTGGGTTAACAGCTCGTACTTTATCTTACCCAATAACAGCATTGGATTACGACTGATCTTGAGCTTCACAGGGTGCTGTTCAGAATGCTCAGGCCATTGTTGCCAACTAACCTAAAGGACGAATATCAATTTTGCCTTGACATAGACCTTTGGTTTGTTTTTGAGGGTCAGAGATACAGCACAAGGTTCAATACTTCTTCAAGCAGTTGGGGCTGCTTGAGCAGAGCATGTTCACATCATCACAGAGCATCTCTTTTCTCGGGATGGAGCTGAACTCCATGTATTGTGCCCAGTGAGTGCTAACTTGTTTGAAGCAGTTCTGAAAAAAGACAGTGGTCCCACTGAAAGGTCCTACTAAAATTCCTTCAGAGACTCTTGAGATATATGGCACTTGGAGGCTCCTGGAACTGGAATGGCAAACATGAGATTGCTGTAGTACTGACTGTACGACCAAGTCTGAATATGGACATGACATCACAGCTCACATCACTGGCTGAGGTTCTGTGTGTAAACTTACACTTACATTCTGAGTAAATGCAATAATCTTATAGGAATCTAAAAACGTAGTGTACATAATGCTTAACCCAATAATCGGTAAAATGATCAGCTGTATTTATGTGTCTACTGTAGATGTGACTACTGAGAATGCGCGAGTGAATTAAAGTGATCTCACGCATTACTGCGGTAATGCGCGATACAGCACAACATGGTCTAACACAAGAAATACATGGCCAGCAGGGGGCAGTTATGTAACATAGTGAACATACTGAACTGATATAATGTAGAGCAGTGTTTCCCAACCCTGTTCCTGAAGGCACACCAACAGTACACATTTTCAACCTCTCCCTAATCAAACACACATGAATCAACTTATCATAACATCAGAAGAGACTCCAACACCTGAAGTTAATGGGTCAGAAAAGGGAGACATCCAAAATATGTACTGTTGGTGTGCCTCCAGGAACAGGGTTGGGAAACACTGATGTAGAGCATATTAGTGGAGCTGAGTGGTGTGACGCGCCACTAAGCATTCTGCTCCATGGTCATGTTCTTGATTGCAGGTAAACCAATACTGCTCAGATCCCGCACCAACATAAAATTGATCTAGTAGGCTAACTCTTTTTTTTGTAACTAAAAATAATGTGTCTGAAATTAAAGAACTTCGATTAAATTAGTTTCTATGACTAACTCAAAACTTCCCAGTAACTGAACATCAAAATAGTATAAAAACAATCATCTTTAGAATCAAATTGTTTAATTCCAATTGTTTTATTCCACAGTGCTTCTCACAATCAATAACGTGTTTCGCACTTGCATGAGATGCTGGCTTAGAAACAGCATGAATTAAGGAAGGGTTATCTTGGAAGATGTGTAAAGTGTGCCTACGGTACATTGCATAAAATGCTGCCTACACAGGCAGCTCGCAAAGTTTCAGAACAGTATCTCTGACTGTTCCACTTCCTGACTTGTAAGATCAGAGAACAGTCCTGCTGTGAAATTTGCTTAAATTTCTTATGTGTGCACGGGGACAGATGTTCTGAAATTTGCCTCCCATGAAAGCATTATGGAAATTAATACGGATTAAAAAATAAATAACCTGAAGTTAGGATGCACTTCAGTGGTGTCTGAACTGCACGGCAATTCTTAATAAGGGCTTTTCTTCCGTAAGAAGAAAGGGGAAAAAAGGATAAAACCTTCACCCTGAGTGTCAGTGTGGGACTGGAGGGGCAAAAAGCCCCTCTAGTTATATTTTCCAATTCTTATTCATATTGTAGAATCACCTAGGATATTCGAAAAAGGGAAAACAAATGTAAATGGGGAACATCTCCAGCATTCCTTGAGTGTACAAAAATGTTTGATCCAAATGGTTCAAAGCAACTTTAATCCATTTTCTAGTTTGCAATTAAAAGTGTCGCAAAGTGTGCTCGTGGTATATCATCTTCTTAACTTGTGCACAACCACAGAGCAGTCAAAGACACTTATGCATACCTATGTGTACACCAGGCGAGATATGCAGTTTCAGAATTGCTTCTGACGGCTACCTGCCTCTATATATTGTGCTTCGGCAGTGCAGAAAATTTGAGTAACGTGCGGAGGCCTGGGAGGAGGAGATTAGGTCGTCAAAAGTAAATAAATATATAAATAAAAGTCAAACACTATGTTAAGTCACCTCTGTGGGAAATGCCTGCTTTCCTCATTGCATATTTATTTGTAAAGTATATGCTGTGCAATAAATACGCAATGATAAACTTAAAATATGTACAAAAATCACCTTACTTGAAAGGGTGTTCATAAGATTGTCATAAAACCTTTATAATCATGACAAGACACAAGTAATCAATGTGCATGAGGTCACCCGCTTCGAATGTTATCGCTGGATTGCATTATCAGTGGTTATCATCTGATAAATATGGGCCAGTAGGGGCCTTCTGCGCCTACTGGTAGGCACAGAAGGCTGTTATCATCCATGTACATGGTTAATCAGCTATACTAATAGAGAAGACTGCAGATCTGTTTTTACATTACTGTGACAGTTGGGTTTAGGGTTGGGGTAGACTTTAATAAAATAAAATTAATGGGAAATTTAATAAATAATATAAATCAATCTTGCTAACTTCCAGCCACAGCCAAATGTGATCTATAGCTGATTGACCATATGAATGGATGATAACAGCCTTCTGAGCCTACTGGCCCATATCTATCAGCTGGTAGATACCACTGACAACGCCCATTCAACCGAGTGATAGCATTCGAATCGCCTGATGAGATTTTATGAATGCTGATGACAATGTTGTTAAGTTTAATTTGCTCAGTTATGTCATTTTAAATGCAAAGATGACATTGCTTGTTATAACAACTTGACATAAACAAATACATCACAACCAGGCTTCATCTTTGTCATGACAGGTTGGCATTATCAAGAACACATAACTTGTCATAAATCTGTCATAAACATAATTGTCATGAGGCATTATAATGCCAGTTTTTATTTGTCATTGAAATGTCTCATTAAAAGTGTTAAATAATTAATAACAGCATCATTAATATATAATGACATTATAAAATTCATATTTATAATGGCTTCATGACATGTTTATGACAGATTTCATGTTTATGACAGATTTATGACAAGTTTTGTTGTCTTGGTAATGTCAAGTTGTCACGACCGACAAATAAAGGTTGTGATGTATTTATGTCAAGTTGTCAAAACAAGCAATGTCATCTTTTGCATGTAAATGTCATGTTTGTAAGTAATCAGGCATAAAATCTCATTCACATTCGTGGTATGTCATGATTATAAAGGTTAATTGATAGTTTTATGAACTCCTCTTTCAGTAAAGTGTTAAAAGCTTACAAATTACCTAAATGCTCCATTGTTGTAAACTCCATCTAAACAAATCAATATAAACATGCTCTAGTGATAACAGAAGGGGAATTAAGTATTGAACATGTGACCATTTGTCTCAGAAACCATATTTCTGTTGACCTGTAATTTTTACCAGATGTTTGTAACAACCAAAGAAATCCATACATGCAAAGAAAACAAATCTAATTAGTTAACAAATTAAGTTGTGTAATGAAATGAAAGGAGAACGTATTGAACACATGAAGAAAGGGAGGTGTAGAAAGGTAATGAACGCCCAGACAGCAGCTAAAATCTCTCTGCAGTTCTTCAGAAACATTCTGCCCTTCCTAATTGTAAATAAATATTAGCTGCTTCAGTCCAACATCTATATTAGGAGAGGATGAAGATGAAACTAGGGTGGACGTTTCAGCAAGATAATGATCCTAAACACAGTTAAGGAAACTCTAAAATGCTTTCAGAGAAAGAAAATCAAGCTGTAGAATGGCCCAGCCAATCACCTGAGCTGAATCCAATAGAAAATACAAAATAAGGCTCAGATTTGATAGACGAGACCCACAGAACCATCAAGATTTTTACACTCTGTTCAAGTCTGTGAAAAATGATACTTGAGCAATTCATGTGGCTTCATTCTCCATATGAGACGCGTCTTTAAGCTGCCATCATCAAAAAAAGTAGGAAAGCCTTTTATATAAAGTATTAAATACATTTCAGTAGTTTCTCCATGTGTCATTTCATTGTTATTACAACTCATTTTTCAGATGTTTGTTTTGTTTTATTTTTATGTTTGTATTATTTGTGTTTTTACTAATTCCATGTCAACAGGTCTTTTAGAAATATTATTCCCAGGAAAAAAAAATAGTGCTCAATACTTGTTTCCCTCGCTGTATATTTATCTTCATTAATTCATCCATTCATTCAAGTGTACAGTTGAAGTCAGAATTAATAACCCCCCTTTAAATTTTCTTTTCTTTTTTAATATTTCCCAAATGATGTTTCACAGAGCAAGGGAATTTTCCCAGTATGTCTGATAATATTTTTTTCTTCTGGAGAATTTTTTTCCCTTCTTCTTCTGTTTTATTTCGGCTAGAATAAAAGCAGTTTTTCATTAATTTTAAGGTCAAAATTATTAGCCCCTTTAAGCTATTTTTTTTTCCCGATAGTCTACAAACAACCCAGGCTCATTCTGAGACGTAGTCCCGGGGACATTTCTGGAGACCGCGAAATACGTAGCAGGGGGTACGTATGGATACATTTAATTTTTTTAAGCGAACGCTGCAGGGCGGTGTGACGCCGTTCCTTTCGCCGCTTGCCGGCCGGCCAGCCGGCGGCTCGCCTCCGTGTGGAGGGCTTTCCCGCCACAACCAGTTTGTCCGGTTAGCTCTTTGTGTACTCTGGCGGACTTGAGGCGCAAAGAGGGGCTGACCACGACGACGACGACCGGGTTCGGGTCCGGGGAAGAGTGGTTCCAGAAATCAGGTAAGAAAACAAAAACAAAATCCAAAAAATGAAGCAAACAAGTTCATCACAGTGTGAGAATGTGGTCAAAATCCAAAAACGTGGTAAAAATCAGACGAGGGCTTTTCTTTTTCTGGACGGCTTTTGTGAATCGTCGTTGGTTGGGTTTAGGGACGGAGGAGGGTGGGTCAGCCGATTGGCTGGTCGCACGGACAGTCATTCTGTCATCCAGGCAGACAGGCGGAAGGTCGTTCGACAGCGGCCTCTAGCGGGTTTACGCGAGAACGGTGCGGGGAAAAGCTCGCACAGCGGCCTCTCGCAGACTCGCGAAAACAAAAACTGCAAAAAAACGTACCTCCCGCGACATATTTGGCGGTCTCCAGAAACGTCCCCGGCACTACGTTCTCAGAATGAGCCTGGGTTGTCTACAAAACAAACCATCATTATACAATAACTTGCCTAATTACCCTAACCTTCCTAGTTAACCTAATTAACCAGGTTAAGCCTTTAAATGTCACTTTAAGCTGTATAGAAGTGTCTTGAAGAATATCTAGTCTAATATTATTTACTGTCATCATGGCAAAGATAAAATAAATCAGTTATTAGAAATGAGTTATAAAAACTTTTATGATTAGAAATATGTGGAACAAATCTTATCTCCGTTAAACAGAAATTAGGGAAAAAAATAAACAGGGGGCTAGTAATTGAGGGGGGCTAATAATTCTGACTTAAACTATATACTCAACTCTACAACAAGAAGGTCTGTAATGAAATCAGCCTGTCGGTGGCATTCTCTACCAACAGAGTCTCCAATTAAGCTGATGTGTAGGCAGACAAGCGCAAATGAACAGAGAGGCAGCAGTTCTCAATAAGGAGCTTAACCTGTCTGTCTGTTGTCTGGCCCTGTGCTACCGGTCTGCTATCAGTCTAGGTAATGATCGGTGCTTGGCAATGACACTTTGCACACATTGATCTCTTTAACATCTAAGGTCACAACTGCTGGTATCTGATATAAAATAATGTAGTATTCTGTATCTATATATTCTAAATAAAATAATAAAGTATTCTGAATGAAATATAAACACATCAAGCTAATTAAAATGTCTCCAGCAATAAAAAATATCGTTCATAATGCCTTTTAGCCTCTGTAGTAATATATATGGAATGAGGTACATCCAGGCAGTTTCAGGTAACAGGTTTATCAGATAACATCCGGCTGGATTTACTTTATTCTTAAATGCTTATTACATAGTTCTTTGCCCCAAAACATAAATATCACACAGAAAATATTGTTCTGAGCTGTAATAGTCTGTAAATTCTTTAAATAAATGCAAAGTTGGCTGAATGGAGCATACACCATCACCTGAATATTATTCAGTCACAAGATGCGGCCAAACAAGGAAAAACTGTGGCGTGACAACAAACAAGCATATGGAAATACAATAATATGGACATGAATATGGACATAATATGGGTATTCACTGATGGTAAGATGCTTCAAAGTACATGGATAAGCTTGCCATATTAGTTTCAGTGGGTGTTATTCCCAAATAACAACCCCTAAATAGCGCAGACTAAATAGCGGGAACTGTGAAGCACCTTGACCGACAATAAATATGTTTACCTCTATATGCTTACATTCACATTCATATGTATCTGGTTGTCTGTCACTATGCTGTTTTTGACTGTTTGTGACTGAATAAGGTTAGTGTATGTGTCAGTCAACCAGTTTCGCCCTGTTAGCTTTGTGTGACTGTCTGACAGGTTGTGGTACAATATATACAGATATATTGACTATGAATTTCTCCAATATCAATATAGAGCCCGCCTTTGCATTTAGAGATGCACATTTCACTTTTGCACCAAATATCACATTGAGGTTTAGTGGAAAACATAGATTTGCAAGCGAAAAACAGGGCTTAAGCCCCATTGTGGCAGATTCAAGACGTTGCAGTTTGTGCATGGAAAAAATATATATATTTACGAGAAACATTCTACATCCATGTAACTCTCTTTGCATGGATACACTGTTGAAAAGGATTTAAAAAGGTGTAAATGTTGCATTGTGTTTGTTGGAGAAAAGAAAATACCTACACGTTTACAAATTTATGAACGTGTGAATACACATTTAATGATACACATTTGCAAATATGCTCTGTGAGTACACATTTGCGGCTTTACAACTACAAATGACACTTATACAGCTGCTTGGTAATACCTTCGTACTTGACACATATGAAGGGGAGTGTGTGAAGCATCTAAAGCAGGTATGGAAAGTGTCAGCCCTAGTGGGCTATTGTCCTGCAGAGTTCAGCTCCAACCCCAATCAAACCCACCTGCCTGTAGCTTTCAAGGGAACTTGAAGACATTGATTAGCTTAGTTCAAGTGTGTTTGATTAGAGTCGGAGCAAAACTCTGCAGGACAATGGCCCTCCAGAATCAAAGTTCCCCATCTCTTGTCTAAAAGACATCCAAAGTGAATTGGATGAGGATCTCTTGACACTTGGACGGGAGGAGATGTCGACAGACTGCTTTGTAATTGCCCACACTGTGCTACATCTACAGGTCTACACAATGGGTTTTTAAAATGATTATTTCTTTCAATTGTTTTAGTTTTTTCTGAGCAACCAAATGTTAAAAAAAAAACCCCGAAATGCTAATGCTAAATAATCCTCAATTTAAATCACGTCTAGTCTTTTGCAATCAAATATCCAACATAGGTTCATTCAGAAAACGTAGACCTATATACGTTTCTAAAGATCATGAATTATGTAGCCAGAAGTACGTATGGCTGCATTTCGTCTTTAAAGCGAACGCTCCTTGATTTTTACTTTTTTCCCCAATTAGACACTGGTTAGTCTGGTTTCACACATAGACTGTAAAAGATATGGACGTAGCATCCGTGACGTCACCCATAGGTTTCTGAAGAGCGCAAAAGGAGCTACAAGTAGGCGTGGCCAACCGTCGCCATTTTGTTCGCGCGTCATCGCACCCACGGCGGGATACCAAACAAGGGCAAAGAGGCGGAGAGTGAGCGGAGCTCCAGACACCTGCTGGCACTTTGCTTAGACCTGGCAGACAGACTTTACTTTGGGAGAAACGCTTGATACTTTATTACCTGCGACTCGTTTGTGTTCTGACCACATGTGCTTGGTTGTACACTATATCAATAAAGTGTTTAGACTTTTAAAAACACTGCTGTAACACATTGAGCCACTAAGCATTGTTCTTATGATGTTTTTCTACAGGAGACACACGTGAATTACTTCCAAACACTTCAGATATAGTGTGTGTTAGTAAATGCAAGACTATTGATGAACTCCAGCATAACACTGTATGATAACGCTTCAGATGACTGTTCTAGAGCCTACAGCTAATCAATCTGTCACATTCTGGAGTGCTTTACGGGTCTAAAAAACATTATAAATGAAAAATGATCTTAAATAAAACACTCACATGTATAGAGATGCTGTATAAGTATATAACTTTACTCACATGGGAAACGGAGGCCACATGAATGGTTTGTGAGCACAATTAAGTGCACACAGCATCCCATATCATCTGATAATTGTAAGAAATAAGTCCAAAAGGCAGCTGACTGTGTAAAGCAACATAAAACAAAACAAAAATTCGACGAACATGCCGAGATCAGTGGCTAATCTGCCGGATTCAGCTGAGGTGAAGTGACGGCGACCAGCAAGACCTAGCTGTCACTCAAGTGGCCACGCCCTTAATTATGCAAACTTAATATAACCTAATATAAAGGAAATGGATGAGTTATAAAAAATTCACCCCCCTCACAGTTGTCATGGAGGGTAATAATAGCTATATGAACCCAAATCGTTCTTTGTACCAGGCTGTAAACACCTTTTTTTCTGCTGTAAAGTTGGCCATTCTAACAGTGGGCTCAATTGCAATCTGCTTTATTATAGAGCCAGGACTAGCGGAATTTTGATGAATTGCAGTTTCAGTTACTTCCGTATTGGCTTCCCGAGGGAGAGCGGGAGGTTGCCGCTTGGTTTCAAATCATGGCATTTGTTTAGTAGCTCTTTCGAGGGCCAAGATGAAATTAAATTCTCCATGGATGACATTTTGTCAAGTTATTTTGCAGGAATATTGAGCAAGAGTTGCACTGGTATTCCTAGAAACACAGAACGAGTAATCTCGGCCGTCTATTTATTGTGACCTACAATGCGCTTTGCAAACGACTGCACTGTTCCTACGAGCACCTCACATGTCCAATTAGTGTTGAAGGAAAAAATGTGTACGCTGCAACTTTCGGCTTCCTGTTTACACTAATTATGATGCATTTCTTGCCCTTTTGAGGTGTTTTCCTTATTGCCGTGTGTATTGAAATTAGCAAAGCTTCATAAATTTAATTGTGTACTAATATATCTGTTTCAAAAGAGATTTATTACGGTGTTATATTTCACAGACAAGGAAAGATCCCTGGTGTTGAAGCTTCAAGGTCTTGTGTTGCTCGAAAGTGTGTGAGATGCTTAGATATGTTGCTTAGCTACAGACAACCAATACTAGATTGTCTCAATGCCTAAATATTGAAGAAATAAACATGTCAGCATATTCAGATGAAGCTATCTTTCTTTCTTGCATTCATTCATTCATTCATTCATTCATTCATTCATTCATTCATTCATTCATTCATCCATCATCCTTCTTTCATCCATACACCTTTCTTTCATTCATCCATCCATCCATCAAT